>NC_092439.1:1128445-1228445 GCF_036169615.1 Heliangelus exortis
TCCAGCTTCCGCACTGTCCCCCCAAGGCACCTCCTCACCCCCCCTCAAACCATCAGCTGAGAATCACCCCAGAACCACAAAATCTTCCCTCAGGGGGCGGGCCCTCAGGGCCTCCTGGGCTCCCTCCCACCCTTCTCCAACCCCTCCTGGTTGTCCCCCTGCGCCCCCTCCAGTGCCAGCAGACCCCCCCCTCGGGACAAGGGTGGAAACTCCTTCCAGTAACTCCAGTTTGCCCAGTTGCTCCGAACGAGCGGTGGAAGCGGGCCAGGTGACAGGCCGGTTTGTCACCTCCAGAGCCAGCTCGCCCACCACGTGGGGCAGTGCTGCCGGGACCCCCCCCTCCCTCCCTCCCCTGGCTCCACCTTGACACCCCCGGAGGAAAAGTGTCCCCACGGTGTCCCCAGAAAGTCACCGCTCGCCCGCCCGCCCCGTCCTTCCCGCCAGCCTGCCTGTCCCCCGCGGGACACCGGGTGACATTGGGCCTTTAAAAAAAAGGGGGTGCTGAGTGGGTGGGCGTCCCCTCCTCCCCCACATCAAACTTGGCTACACGGACCCCACCCCACTCCCCTTCCCCAGACCCAGTGTCCCCAGGGCTGTGGCACGTCCCCGTGTGTCTGTCCCCCACCCCAGAGGTGGCACGTGCGGGTCCCCCCGGTGTCCCCCTGGATGCTGCCGTTTGGAGGCGGTGCCCCCCCACGGTGCCGGGTACCTCCGGTACCCCAGTTCCCTCCCCTTCCCAGAGGTGGCATTCGCGTCCCGGTGGCCCCCAGTCCCGCCTCCCCCCCACCTCCCCCTCCCGGCGCGTCCCAGTAACCCCCAGTACTGCCAGTGCCCCCCAGAGGCGGCGCGTCCCGGTACCAACCAATGCCGCCCCTTCTCCCCCCGGAACCAGTACATTCCGGTACCTCCTGCTCCCACCGGAGGCGATACCTCCCAGTACCCCCCCGGTACCTCTGCGGGCTGTACCCTCCGGTGCTCCCGGTTTACTCCCGTGTTCCCCCCCGGGACTCTCCGGTACCCCGCGGTGCCCTCCGGTACCCTTCCCGGTGTCCCCCGTTACTCCCAGGGACCGTACCCTCCGGGTGTCCCTCGGTACCCTCCGGTGTCCCGGGGGTCCGTACCTCCCGGTCCCCTCCGGTACCCCCTTCCCGTCCCTTCCTGTCCCCCCGGGTCCTCGGTTTCCCCCGTTCCCCCCCCTCTTCCCGCGGTATTTCTCACCTGCTGGGGCCTGCGGGCGGACGAGCAGCGGCGGCGGTGTCGGCAAGCAACGGGCCCGGGGCCGGAGCCGGGACCGGAGCGGGGCGGGGGGAGCGGAGCCGCCCAACCCCGCGATATAAATAAACATTATCTGGGCGCGCAAGGGACATTCCTGCCCGGGGCCAGCGGAGCTGCCCGGCCCCGATAGCCCCGCTCCCCCCGGGAGGGCCGGGCCGAGGCGGGCGGGGATGGGGCCGGGCCGCCCGCCCCGCAATGCAGCACAGCGGCCCCCCCCGGCAGCTCCACCGGCACCGGCTGGGCCCCGGTGGTACCGGAGGAGACAACGGGCAGGACGCGCTCATCATCCCTCCCTCCCCCCGGAGACCCGGTAACTCCGGTTGGCCCCGCTGCCCCCCGGAATTCGGGATGGAAACCCGACCCCCACCTCATCCCCCCCCCCCCCCCGGTAACTCCGGTTGGCTCCGCTGCGTCCCCACGGGAGCCGCCGGTAATTCGGGATGGAGATACTGACCGCCCCCCCCCGCCCCGGAGCCCCCGGTAATTTGGGATGGAAAGGCTGATAACACCCCCCCTCGCCGGGAGCCCCCGGTAATTGGGATGGAGATACTGACCCCCCCCGGGAACACCCGGTAACTCGGGATGGAAATGCTGACCCCCGCCGGTAGCCCCCGTTAATTCGGGATGGAGACGCTGACCCCCCCCGGGAGTCCCCGGTAACTCGGATGGACAGGCTGCGGCCCCCCCCCCCCTTCCCGGAGCTCTCGGTAATTCGGGATGGAGATGCTGACCCCCCCGCCCCGGCAGCCCCCGGTAATTCGGGATGGAGACGCGGACCCCCCCGTAACTCGGGATGGACCGGCTGCCCCCCCCCCGCCCGGAGCTCTCGGTGATTCGGGACGGAGACGCTGAGCCCCCCCGGGAGCTCCCGGTAATTCGGGACGGGGACTCAGCCCCCCCCCGGGAGCCTCCCGGTGCCTCCGGTTGGCTCCGCTGCCTCCCGGGGGAGCCGCCGGTAACTCGGGATGGAGACGCTGCCCTCCCCCCCCCACCCCCCCCCCCCCCCCCCGTCCCGGGGGTCTCCGGTAGCTCCGTGCGGTCCCGCTGCCCCCCGGCCCCCCTCCAGCCGGCCCTTGGTGTCCCCAAGCAGCCCCCGGGGCTCCTCCCGTAGGCTTGGCTACCTCCAGGTGGCCCACACTAGCCCTAACCCCCCCTCAGATAGCCCAGGTGTCCCCACTTGCCCTAACCACCCCCCACTAGCCTTAATCGTCCCCAAGTAGCCTTAACCACCCCTCAGCTAGCCCCAGCTGTCCCCTGCTGGCCCCCAGGTGCCCCTCTCTAGCCCAGCGTATCCCCCCTCTAGCCCCAGGCACCCCCCAGCTAGCCCCACTGCCGCCCAGTAGCCCTGTGACTCTCCTGGCTAGAGCGGAGTGTCCCCCACTAGCCCTAACCCCCCCGAGCTAGCCCCACTGCCCCTCCCTAGCTAGCCCGATGCCTCCCAGCTAGCCCAGTCCCCCCCCGCGCTAGCCCAGTGCCCCCCCCCGCTAGCCCAGTCTCCCCCCCCAGCTAGTCCAGTCTCCCCCCCCCAGCTAGCCCAGTTCCCCCGCAGCTAGCCCAGTCCCCCCAGCCCAGGTCTGCGCCCTGGGGGCTGCGGGGGTCGCTGCGGGAGGGTCCCAGCCCGGGGGGGTCTCCGGAAGGGGGGTCCGGGGGATCCCACTCCCCCCCCTCCCTTTCCCCCTCTGGGGCGGGGCCAGCTGCTGACCACGCCCTATCGGAACTCCTCCCCCTCACATCAAACCACGCCCCCTCCATCAAGCCCCACCCACAAACACCCCCTCACCCCCAAGCCACGCCCCCCGTCGCGTAGCCACGCCCCCATCGAAATCCGCCTATAGAGAGACGCTCCGCCCAAGCCACGCCCCTTCCGTCCAAACCACGCCTACAACATACGTCATGCCCTTAAACCACGCCCATTGCAAAACCCACCTATAGACAGCGCTCCGCCCCCAAACCACGCCCCTAATATGACACTGACGTCATACGCCCCGCCCACCACGGACCACACCCATTTAAGCCCCGCCCCACATACAAGAACGTCAATCACTCGATAAGCCACGCCCATTTCTCAGACCACGCCCATAGCGGGGGCGTGGTTACCTCCCTAAGCCCCGCCCCACCCCGGAACTCTCGCGAGATTTGCGGGATGTGCGGGGGCTGCGTGAGCACCGAGTACCCGGAGCGGGTGAGGCCTGAGGGGGGTGAGGGGGGGGGGGGTCCGGTACCGGGACCAGAACCAGAACTGGGACCGGTCCCAGCCCGTTCCCTGCTGCTGTGCCAGGGCACCACCTGCCTGGAGGGCGGCTCCTTCCCTCCTCAACTTCCTGGGCTGCGCCGAGTGCGGCCGCAGGGACCTGGTGCTGGTGGCGAACCGGGCCGGGGGGCTGCGGGGCGGCGAGAGAGAACGTCAGCTACGATCGTGAGGAGGGGAGGGGGCGATTGGGGGGGGGGCTGAGGGGTGTCTGAGGGATGGGGGGGATGGAGGGGGGGTCTGGGGGATGGGGAGGGTTTTTGGGGGGCTTCAGGGGGGGGCTTGAGGGGATCCTGAGGGCTGGAGGAGGGCTTGGGGGTCTCTGAGGGCTGGGAGGGGTTTGAGGGGAGCATAAAGGTTTGGGGGGCTCGGGAGGGGGGGCTGGGGGGTGTCTGAGGGATGGGGAGGGGCTTGGGGGGGGGGGGGATTGAGGGGATCCTGAGGGTCGGAGGGGGGGTCTTGGGGGTGTCTGAGGGCTGGGGGGGGCTTGGGGGGAGCATGAAGGTTTGGGGGGCTCGGGAGGGGGGAATGGGGGGGGCTGAGGGATGGGGGGGGATGGAGGGGGGGTCTGGGAGATGGGGGAATGTTTTTGGGGGGTCTTCAGGGGGGGGCTTGAGGGGATCCTGAGGGCTGGAGGAGGGCTTGGGGTCTCTGAGGGCTGGAGGGGTTTGAAGGGAGCATAAAGGTTTGGGGGGCTCGAGAGGGGGGGCTGGGGGGAGTCTGAGGGATGGGGGGGATGGAGGGGGGCTGGGGGGTGTCTGAGGGATGGGGAGGGGCTTGGGGGGGGGGGATTGAGGGGATCCGGAGGGTCGGAGGGGGTCTGGGGGGTGTCTGAGGGCTGGGAAGGGGGTCGGATGGGCAGGATTGAGGGGAACCTTGAGGGCTGGGGGGCTCTGGAAGGGGGGGCTTGAGGGGGTTCTAAGGGCTGGGGGGACACAGACCGCAAGGTTGATGCTTGGGGGGGGTCTGAAGGCTTGGGGGGGCTCAGGGAGTTGCTGGGTGTTACGGGGGTTGGGTGTTGGGGTCTTAGTTGGGGGGGGGGCTTTCTCTGGGGAGGGGGGCAGGGCCCCGGGAGGGGGGGGACACAAAGAATTGTCCCCAAAGGGCTTCAAGAAGCCCCCCACCCACTTTCTTTCCTCCCACCCCCCCTCAGATCTGTGCAGGAATTGTCACCACCTGATTGCCCCACCACGAGTACACCTTCAGCGTGGTGGATGACTACCAGGTACCCCGGGGGGCAACCCCCCCCTCCCAGAGCCCCCTCCCACACTTGCAGCCCCCTCCCCAAAGCCCTGGCCCTGCTGTGGGGTGGGGGTACAGCCCAGCTCACCTCCTGTCACTGGGGACATCATGGGGGACATCAGTGATGGGAAAAGTGTGGTGGCCCCCACAGCCCCCCCCTCACGGCTCAGTGTTGGAAAATGGGGGGGGCTGATCCCGGGGGAGGGGGGAGAAGAGGGAGGAGGGAAGGAAATGGGATCCTCCCAGCTCCAGTTTCCAGGAAGATCAGGTGCCAGCTCAGGTTCTCCAGCTGTCACCGTGGTGGTGTGCATCGTGTGTGTGTCCCCCCCTCCCACCCACACCCCCTCCTCTTTCTCCTGTGTCCCCCCCACCCCCCCAGGAGTACACCATGCTCTGCCTGCTCTGTGGCCGGGCTGAGGACTCCGATCAGCATCCTCCCTGATGACCCCCGACAGATGACCCCCCTCTTCTGACCCTGGTTGGTGGCCCCCCCACCTCTGCCACTCCCCAGGTGACCCCCCAGGGTTGGGGGGACACACAGCACCGTCCTTACGTGGTGTTTTCCTTCCCCCCTCCAGCTCAGCCCCGTTCTGGATGCTCCCCCACGCCACCCCGAGCCCCCCTCCTCGTGCTGAAGACACAGGGAGCACCCAGCGTGTTGTCACCCCAAAAAAAAAAAAAAAGAAAAAGGGGTCTGAAAGGGTGCCCCACCCTGCCTGGGGACAATAAACTCATTGTGTTCCACCCAGTGCTGCAGGGGGGTGATTTGGGGGGGCAGCATCACCCCCTTGGACACCACACAGCCAGCAATGGGGGTTGGGGCCCAACGTGGGGCTGGGGGAGGGGATTGTCCCTTCCAGGACTTCTCCCTCAGCCCCCTCCCCACCCACCCCCCCCCTCCCCAAATCCTCTCAGAGAAGCAACTGCATGGTTCCCACCCCCATGGGGTCCACACACCCCCAGTCCCCTCCCCCCAGGCCCCCAGGGCCCCTTTCCCTGGAGAACCCAACCCTGCTGGAGGTGGGGAAGGTGTTGGGTGAGCCAAAAGTCACTGCCCTGTGGACAGGGTGGGGCTGGTGGCAACCCAGAGTTCACCCACCCCCACCCACCCCCCCCACCCTGTGGGGCGCCCCTGGCACCGTTCCAGCCCCTACTCCTGGACCTGGAAGGGTTTTTTTCCACTTTATTTCCCCCCCCCACCCCCTCCTTGCAGCAACAACTGGAGGCGTCTCCACTCCCTTTCGAGCTCGTTTATTGTCCCCAACCCCACGTTGTCATCGTGCCCCCTGTCCCTGGTGGCTCTGGCTCTCTGCTCATCATCGAGCCCCCTCCCTGTGGCACTTTTGGAGGGGACTGTCACCCGGCAGAGAGCTGGAGCTGAGGGGCTGAGGGGGGGGGAAAGGGTGGGCACCAAGAGTGGGGACACCAAGGAGAGGAAACAGCAGGAATGGATGGTGGCCACCAAGAAAGGGGGACACCAAGAACAGGAAACACCAGAAATGGTGGCACCAAGAATGAGGGACACCAAGAACGGTGACACCAAGAACGGTGGCACCAAGGATGGTGGCTACAAGAATAGAAAACACCAAAACTGGGGGACACCATGTATGGTGGCTACCAAGAATGGGGGACACAGAGAATAAGGGCTACCAAGAAGGCTGCCAGCAAGAGTGGGAAACACCAAAAATGGGGGACACCCGAGTAGGGGGGCACCAAGAATGGGGCCACCAAGAACGAGGGCCACCAAGAACAGGGAACACCCAGGAATGGGGCCACCAAGAATAGGAAGCACCCAAGAATGGGGCCACCAAGAATGGGGCCACCAAGAACGAGGGCCACTAAGAACAGGAAACCCCAGGAATGGGGCCACCAAGAACAGGAAACAGCAGGAATGGGGCCACCAAGAACAGGAAACACCAAGAATGGGGCCACCAAGAAGAGGAAACACCCAAGAATGGGCCACCAAGAATGGGGCCACCAAGAGCAGGAAACAGCAGGAGTGGGCCACCAAGAAGAGGAAACACCAAGAATGGTGGCGCCAAGAAGAGGGGACCCCAAGTCTGGGGGACCCCGAGGTGACCCCAAGCCTACTTGGCCAACTTGAGGAGGCGCTGGATGTCGGGCTCCAGCTGAGCGGTGGCCGTGCGGGGGCTGTAGCGTCGGAAAGGTTCCCCCCTCGGGTCCCACCAGGAACTTCTCAAAATTCCAGGAGATGTCGGAGCGCCGGACGGGGCTCCAGGTGAGGAAGCGGGGCTCGGCCATCAGGTGCGTCCCCTCGTCGGCGGGGGCGGGCAGGTGAGCCTTCAGGTAGGCGAAGACGGGGTGGGTGTCCTGCCCGTTCACCTGGCACCTTCTGGAACAGGGTGAAGTTGGGCTCGAACCCGTTCCCCGGCCTCACGTGCTTCAGGGAGTTGAGGATCTCCTCGTTGGTGCCATTTTCCTGCCCCAAAAAAAACCCCCAGAAAGAGTCAAACCCAGCCTGGTGTCGGGCACACCCACAACGCTTCATCCCCAGCGTTGTGCCACCTCTGTCCCCATCATGCCACCTCTTTGTCCCCAGCGTTGTGCCACCTTTGTCCCCATCATGCCACCTCGTTGTCCCCGACATCATGCCAGCTTTGTCCCCAACATCATGCCACCTATTGTCCCCAGCATTGTGCCACCTCTTTGTCCCCAACATTGTGCCACCTCTGTCCCCATCATGCCACCTCTTTGTCCCCAGCATTGTGCCACCTCTGTCCCCATCATGCCACCTCTTTGTCCCCAACATCATGCCACCTATTGTCCCCAGCATTGTGCCACCTCTTTGTCCCCATCATGCCACCTCTTTGTCCCAGGATCATGCCACCTTTATCCCCATTATGTCACCTCTTTGTCCCCAACATCATGCCAGCTTTGGCCCAACATCGTTCCACCTCTGTCCCCATCACGCCACCTCTTTGTCCCCATCATGCCACCTCTTTGTCCCCAGCATTGTGCCACCTCTTTGTCCCCATCATGCCACCTCTTTGTCCCCATCATGCCACCCTCTTTGTCCCCAGCATTGTGCCACCTCTTTGTCCCCATCACGCCACCTCTTCATCCCCACCGTTGTGCCACCGCTTCATCCCCGGCGTCGTGCCACCTCTTTGTCCCCCCCGGTAGCCCACGGGCCCGTACCTGGTAGCCAAACTGGTTGCAGGGGAAGCCCAGCACGACGAGGCGGCGGGGGTAGCGTGCCTGGAGGTGGTTGAGCTGGGTGTAGTCCCTGACCGTGGAGCCTCAGAGCGAGGCCACGTTCTCGATCAGCACCACGCGGCCCCGGTAGACGTTGAAGTCCACCCTGTCCCCGAGCAGGGTGGTGGCACTCAGGTCGTAGAAGGACTTGGCCACGGGGACGCTCATGGTCGGTGGCGAGCGGGCTCCCGGCTCTGTCCCCCGCGTCCCCTCCCCGTCGGGAGCCTTAAAACCCCCCCCGGTGCCCACGTGACGCCCGCGCTTCCGAAGGTCTCCGGGTGCCGGGGAAACCGGAGCCGGTGCCGCCCGTTGGCGGCCCGGCCCGGGGACAAAGGGAGGGGTGGGACGAGGGTGGGGGTGACGGGGGACGAGGCCGTGTGTCCCCCCCCCCCACCCCAAGGGCTCCGTGGGGCACCGTGGGGCTGGGGACACCCAGCTGGAGAAGGTGATGGGATTCCGGGAGCTGGGACCTTTGGGAATGGGGTGTCCCGGGCTGTCCCCTCCCTGGTGTCACCTCCAGGGCCGCTGGTCCCAGTAGCCATGCTGGGACTTACCAGATGTGCTGCCCACCCCACCACCCCAGTGCCCACCAGTCCTGGTGCCCACTGGTCCCAGTAGCCATACTGGGATCCATCCTCTGTACTGCCCAGCACCTCCTGGTGCCCACCACAGTCCAGTGTCCCCATCCCAGTACCCTCCAGTCCCAGTAGCCGTACTGGGGGGGGGGACCCAGCTCTGCCGCCCACTACTCTCCCAGTGCCCACCACCACCATCATCTCAGTTCCCCCCAGTCCCAGTTTTCATGCTGGACCTATCTCCTGTGCTGCCCACCACCACCATCCCAGTGCCCACCACCTTCCCCCCAGTTCCCACCACCACCCTCCCAGTGCCCACCACCTTCCCCCCAGTGCCCACCACCTACCATCCCAGTGCCACCACACCCCTCCCAGTTCCCACCACCACCCCTCCCAGTGCCCACCACCAGTTCCCAGCACCCCTCCAGTGCCCCCATTCCCCCCCCTGTCCCTGCTGCCACCCCCTCCCCCCCCCCCAGTGGGTGTGCCCGGTGTCCCTGTCCCTGTCCCCCCCCCCCAGGTAAGGGGACACCGTGCTGGTGGCCTGGCCACCACCTCAATTATTGATACCTGCTCGGGTTGCTGCCACCCACTGCTGCTCCGGGGGGTGCTGGGGGGCTCCGGGCCCCCTCCTTGTCACCCACCCTGCCCCCTTCCCCCATGTCCCTTGTCACCGCTGTCCCCAAAGCCCCCCCTGGCAGCACAGGAGCCACCGGGCACCTCCAGGGTCACCTTTATTCTGCAAAGTGTGTGTGTAAAACCGGGGGGGGGGGACATCGGTGCAGGGGGGGGGGTCCCCAAAGGGAATGGGAAAGGGTCCCATAGGCACTGGGGGGGGTCCCATGGGTGCAGGAGGTTGGGGTTAGGGGACAGGGGGGTCCCATGGGTGCAGGGGGGAGTGTCCCACGACCACGGTGGGGGTCCCATGGGTGTAGGGGGGGCCCGTAGGAATGGGGAGGGGTCCCACGGGTGCAGTGGGGGGAACCACGGGTGCGGGGGGGTCCATAGGAATAGGGAAGGTCCCATGGGCATGCGGGGGGGGGGGGAAATTCCTATGGGCACTGGGGGGGGCCCAGAGAAATTGGGGGGGGGTTGTCCCATGAGCATGGGAGGTGCCCATGGACACGGGGGCGAACCCATAGGAATTGGGGGGGGGGGTCCCCACGGGCGCTGAGGGGGCTCCGCAGGCACGGGATGGGGGGGGTCACAGCACCCATAACACCCCTGCACCCCCCCAGAGGCAGCACGAGGGTCGGGGGGGGGGGGGGCACCCTTGTGTCCCCTCCCCAGCTCCAGCACCCCCGAGGGGGTCCCCCACCCATCCCCTCCCCCCAACTCCTCCATCGGGGGCTGCCCCCCTTAACCAGAGTGGGCTCAGGGTGAGGGGGGGGAGCCCCGGGGGGGCGGGGGGGCTTCAACACCAGCAGGTTTTGGGGCTGTCCTCCCCCCTCGGGGGGGGCTGCTCCTCCTCCTCCAGGTGGGCCAGGGTGGGGGGGTGGGGGGGGGCCCGCAGCCCCTCCAGCTCCTTCCGATGTGCCTGCAGCACCAGCTCTGTCAGCCGTGTGAAGGACTGTGGGAAATTCGGGGTTTTTTTGTTTTTTTTTGGGGGGGGGGATAAACTAAGCAGACCCCCACTCAACCCCCCCAGACCCCTTTAACCCCCCCTGCCCCCCCCAGCCCCAGGCACCTCCTTGATGTTGAGGTTGCTGCAGGCGCTGGTCTCATAGAAATCCATCCCGTACTCCCGGGCCAGCTGGGGGGGGCGAGGGGATTTTTTTTTTTTGGGGGGGGGGGACACACACACAAAACCCCCCCGGGGGTCCCTGTCCCCCCTCTCACCAGGCAGGGACAGACAGACAAGCTATGGCACTTTTTTTTTTTTTTTTTTTTTGGGGGGGGAGGTGGGGGCATCCCCTGCGGGGGGACCCAGGGGGGGCACTGGGTACTTTTTTTAGGGGGGGGGAGGTCCCTGGGGAGGGCAAGAGGAGGTTTGGGGGGGGCTTGGCCAGTGGGGGGCACAGAGTGCGGGGGGGGCACAGACACAGCCTGGGGGGGGGGTCCCTGTATGACCTAGGGGGAGGCCTGGGGGTCCCCGGCTACAAGGGGGGAGCCTGGCCAGGCTGGGGGGGGGCAAGGGGGGGTCGTGGCCACTCGGGGGGGGGGGAGAAAGGGGGCTCCCTGTGCTTGCCCCCCCCCGGGGGACCCCCGCTCACCTGCAGCCTTGCTCTTTGGCCACTTGCCTCTTGTGCTCCTCATCCGCCTTGTTCCCGATCAGGATTTTTTGGACACCATCCGGTGCATACTGGGGGGGGGGGAGAAAAAAAAAAGGGGGGGGGTGTCAGGATCCCTCCAACCCTCCCAAAATCCCCGTGGGACCCAACCCGCCCCCCCGGGCCCCCACCTCATCCACGTCGCTGGCCCATTTGACGATGTGCTGGTAGGAGCGCTCGCTGCTGATGTCGTACACCAGGAAAATGCCCTGGGGGGGGGGGGGAGGGGTGCAGGACACCGGGGTGGGGGCATTTTTAACCCCCCCCCTCCCCGAACACCTGCCCCGTGCCTCAGTTTCCCCTCCCCCGTGCCTCAGTTTCCCCTTCCCCCTACCTGTGCCCGCCGGTAATACTGTTGGTGATGGTTTGGTACCGCTCCTGACCCGCCGTGTCCCTGCGGGGGGGGGACGGGGGGGTCAGCATTGTCACCGGTGTCACGAGAGGGGCCCGCTCTGCGTGGGGGGGTGGGACACGGGGCTCAGACCCCCCCCGAACCCCTCCCGGTCCCTCACCAGATCTGTATCCGCACTTTGATGCCGTCCACCTCGATCGTCTTCATCTTAAAGTCCACCCCTGGTGTCATGGAAGGGCCCGGGGGGTCCCCCATGGGTGGGGGGGCTGGGGGTGCCCCCCCCTCCTCCCCCCTCCCCACATCACGAGGGGGGCACCGGGCGCTCTCCGGTCCCCTCATCCCCTCCCTGCCCGCCCCGGGGGTGCAGCTGAGCCCCAGCCCGGTACCGGCCGGCCGGCGATGCCCGCGGCGCTCCCGGTCTCACCCTGCGGGGCTCCCAGCGCTCCCGGATTCCCGGTTCCCCCGTGCTCCATCTTCCCGGGGCTCCCCGGTATCTCATCTTCCCGGTGCCCTCGGTTTCCCGGTGCTTCCCACCCGCCGGTATCCCCGGGGCTCCCCTGCTCCATCTGCCCAGTGCTCCCGGTTTCCCGGCGCTTCCCGGTGACCCCAGTTTCCCAGTTCCCCATCTTCCCGGTGCTCCGGGTCTCCCGTACTCCCCCGTCCTGGTGAGCCCACCTTCCCGGTTCCCCAGTGCTCCCTGGCCCACCCTCCCGGTTTCCCATCTTCCCGGTGCTCCTTGGCCCCCGGTTTCCCGTGCTCCCCGGCCCCTGTTTCCCCATCTTCCTGATGCCCCGGGTTTCCCGGTGCTCCCCGGCCCCCGGTTTCCCGGTTCCCCCGTGCTGTGCCTGCCGGTGCTCCCGGTTTCCCGGTGCCGCGGCTCCCGGTTCCCCGCTGCTCCCGGTTTTCCCATTCACGCCATTCCCGGGGCTCCCGGTTCTCCGGTGCCATCACTCCCCGGTTCCCTGTGCCCACACTTTCCCGGTTCTGCGGCCCTGCAGCTGCCGGGTTCCCCGGTACCCCCGGCTCCCCCGTGCCCACGGTTTTCCCGTTCACCCGGTGCCCATGGCTGCCCGGTGCTCCCGGTACCCAGGCTTCCCCTGTTCCCGGTGCTACCGGCTCCCTGGTCCCCGCTGCTCCCACTGTTCCCGGTGCCCACGGTTTTCCCGTTCACCGGTGCCCGCGGCTGCCCGGTGCTCCCGGTGCCGCAGCTCCCCGGTTCCCGATGCCCTCGGCTCCCTGCTCCTCGGTGCTCCCGGTGCCCACAGTTTTCCCGTTACCCGGTGCCACGGCTCCCTGGTGCTACAGCTCTCCGGTTGCCCGGTGCCCACGGTGCTGCAGCTGCCCGGTGCTCCCGGTTCCCCGGTGCCCACGGCTCCCCCGTTTCTCCGGTGTAATGGGTCCCCAGTGCCACGGCCGCCCGTTTCCCGGTTCTCCCGGTTCTCCGGTATTCCCGGTGCTCACGGTTCCTCGTTTCCCCCGTGCCTTAACTCCCCGGTTCCCCCGGTTTTCCCATTGCCCCGTTCCCCGGTGCTCCCGGTTCTCCGGTGCCTACGGCGCTGCAGCTGCCCTGTGCTCTCTGTTCCCGGTGCTCCCGCTCTCCGGTGCTCCCGGTTCCCTGGTGCAATATCTCCCCGGTGCTCCAGGCTCCCCCTTTCCGGTGCTCCCGTTCCCCAGTACAATGACTCCCCATTTCCCGGTTCTCCGGGTGCTCCCTGTTTCCCGGTTGCCCCGTTCCCCGGTGCTCCCGGCTTCCCAGTGCAATGACTCCCCGTTTCCCGGTGCTCCCTGGTCCCCGTTTCCCGGTCCTCCCCGGTACCGTAAGTACCCGTTCCCCGTTGCTCCCGTTCCCCGATGCTCCCTGTTCCCCGGTACATATGACTCCCCGGTTCCCGGTGCTCCCGTTTCCCAGCTCTCCCTTTTCCCCCATTTCCCGGTGCTCCCGGTTCCCCCATGCCACGGCTGCCCTGCACAGCGACTCCCCGGTACTCCCGGTACTCCCGGTGCTCCCGGTTCCCCCGCTTCCCCGCTCCAACATCTCCCCGATGCTCCGGGGCTTCTCCCTCCATCACTCCGTTTTTTTTTTTTTTCCCCGGACTCCCCGTTCCCCTCCGGGTTCCCGCGGTTGCCGGTGGTGCCGGTACCGATGGTGGAGATGTGTGCGGGGTGGAAGCGGTTGTCGGGTGAAGCGGCAGAGCAGACAGGTCTTGCCCACGCCCGAGTCCCCGAGCAGCAGCAGCCGGAACAAGACGTCGTACTGCTTGGCCATGGCGGGCCGGGCCGGGCCGGACCGGGCCGGGCCGAGCCGCGCCGCCGCTACCGGGGGCGGGCGGGAGAGATGCGGGGGGCGGGAGGGAGCGGGGAGGGGAGGGAGGAGGGAGGGGAAGAACGGGAGATGGGAGCGGGGGGGTGGAGGGGAGGGGCGTACACCGGGAGGGGGGCACTGGGGGGTACTGGGAGGGTACCGGGGGCACCGGGGAGGTATCGGGGGTGTAGCGGGGGTGATGGGGAACGGGGATATACCGGGGGTGCACTAGGGATGCACCGGAGGTTGTATCGGGGTGGGCCGAGGGATGATGTGAGGATGATGGGGGACACCGGGGGTGTACTGGAGTGTACTGGGAGTGTACTGGGGAGGTACCGGGAGTGTACTGGGATGTACTGGGGATGTACCGAGGGTGTACCGGGGGTGTACTGGGGATGCACCGGGGATGTACCGGGGGTGTACTGGGGGATGGGGGGAGAATGAGGGGAACACCGGGGCTGTACTGGGGGTGTACTGGGAGTGTACCAGAGATGTATGGGGGTGTACTGGGATGTACCGGGGAGGTACCGGGGCATGGGGGATGAATGAGGGGGACACGGAGGAGGTACCGGGGGATGGTGTGGGGATGGGGAGGGGCACCAGGGGAGGGACCGGGGCTGTTACCGGGGGTGGAGCGGGTGCTGGAGCAGGGGTGTCGCGGGGGATGCTGTGGGGACGGAGTGGGACACCGGGGGGGACACCGGGGATGCGCTGGGAGGTGCTGAGGGGATGGGCAGGACACGGAGGGCGCAGAGCGCGGAGCAGCCCGGGGGGCAGCACTGGGGGACACGGGGGGACACGGGGGGACACGGGGGGGACACCAGAGAGACCGCCAGGAGAGGGGGGGGGACACACACGTGCGGAGGGGCCGCGGGGGACACTGGGGACCCGCGGGGACACCCCCGGCGGGACTTGGGGGGACACAGAGGGGGCACGGGACAGCGTCGTGGTGACGTCACCCTGCAGTGACACCCCCCCCCCACGAGTGACGTCACGCAGCGACCCCCTGCAGTGTCCCTCGGCGAGATGAGGCAATGCCGCAGGGTGATGACGCCACAAGCCTCCGCTCTGTTAGCCAGCCCCCCAGCATGACGTCACGCCGCCGTGACGCAACGCCCGGCCCTCCCCGCTCCACTGCGCATGAGGGGGCGTGGTCAGTGGAGGGAGGGCGGGGTGTAGAAGGGCGTGACCAAGCATGGGCGTGGTCACTCGTGGGCGTGGCTTCACCCGGACGGGGGGGGGTGTGGTATATCTGAGGGGCGTGGTATATGAAGGGGGCGTGGCCACGTGTCCCCCCACGGCCGCCGTCGTCCCCGCTGCCCCCCGCCGGCGCGCGCCGCCCGCAGCATGGCGGGAGCCAACCCCCCCCCGCACCCCACCCCGCACCCAAACCCGCACCCAGCCCCGCATCCCCCCCAGCACCCCCCTCAGCACCCACCCCCGCACCCCTCCCCTCCCGCCGGGCGGCGGCGGCTGCGGGACGATGGGGTCCGGACCCGCACATCGGTGGAGCAGGTGGGGCGTGGGCGTGGGCGTGGGGTGCCGGGGGGTGCCGTGGGGCCTGGCTATGAGGTGCTGTGGGGTGCCGGGGGGTGTGGGGTGCCTGGGGTGGGGGCGGGCTATAGGGTGCCGTGGGGCTGCGATATTGGATACCGTGGGGCCATGGACTGTGGGGTGCCGTGGGGCTTGGCTGTGGGGCGTGGGGCTGGGCTATGGGGTGCCGTGGGGCTGGGTTATGGGGTGCCGTGGGGTTGGGTTATGGGGTGCCGTGGGACTTGGCTGTGGGGTGCCGTGGGGCTGGGTTATGGGGTGCCGTGGGGCTGGGATATTGGATGCCGTGGGGGTGCTCCGTGGGGCAATGTGGGTCCGTGCTGTGGGGTTGGCTCTGAGGGCTCCCGTGGGGCCGGGTGATCCCTGCCCCAGTCCCGTCCCACCCGGGTCACACGGGGGAGTGGAAGGGGTGGGGCCTGGGGGGTTCTCCCGGTGTTTCTTCATCCCGGGGGGGTCCCGGGGGTGGGTTAGGGGGGGACAGAGCCTCTCCCCGGAGCTGAGTGGGGGTTTTGTCCCCACTGGTGGCAGAGCAAGGTGGAGGACATGGTGCAGGAGGTGCTGGACGCCTACAGGACCAACCAGCGCCTGCCCCAGTGAGTCCCTGCGGGGCAGAAATGGGGATAAAGGCACCAAATCCCCCAAAAATGCCCCAGATGTCCCCTCCTCGGTCCCTGGTGTCCCCTCCACCATCCCCAGTCCCTGGTGTCCCCCCTATTCAATCCCAGGTCCCCACCAGTCCTGGGTCCATGAGTGTCCCCCCCTCATCTTCCCTGGTCCCTGGTGTCCCCCTCATGTCCCTGGTGTCCCCTTCCCAATCCCCAGTCCCTGGTGTCCCCTCTCTTCAATCCCAGGTCCCCGGTGTCCCCACCAGTCCTGGGTCCATCAGTGTCCCCCCCTGGTGTCCCCTCCCCATCCCTGCCATCCCCCCCAGGTACGTCCTGCAGAGGGAGAAGCATTTCCATTACCTGAAGCGAGGCCTCCGGCAGCTCACCGAAGCCTACGAGGTAGGGGTGACACACGGGTGACACACGGGTGACACGCAGGTGACACCACCCTCCCCACCCCTGGGGACACATAGAAACCTTTTTTATTTTGGGGAGTCATCACCCACCCCCGGGGACACCCAGAAAAGAAAGGGGTTCCTCGTTCTCCCTGTGGTGAAGCTCTGTCCCCCCGTGTCCCCCCGTGTCCCCTCATGTCCCCCCGTGTCCCCCTGTCCCCTCGTGTCCCCTCGTGTCCCCTCAGTGTCTGGATGCCAGCCGCCCGTGGCTTTGCTACTGGATCCTGCACAGCCTGGAGCTGCTGGATGAGCCCATTTCCGAGGCTGTCTGCTCTGAGTAAGTGACACCAAGGCCACCCCGGGGCCCGGGGGGTGACCCTGGAGGTGCCACATGACTGCCAGAGGTGCCACCTCCCGCTGTCCCCGCGCTGGGGGTGGCACAGGGACGCTTTGTGTCCCGTCAATGCCCCTTGTTCTGTGCCAGCTCCTCGTGACGGGGGGGGAGTGGGGGGACAGGGACAGAAAAGCCCTTGCTGGGACATGGGGGGGGGACAGAGACAGTGACAGGAGGGGGCTCAGTCACCCAGGGGGGGCTGGGGAGTGACAAGATCCTTGCCCACCTTGTCCCCCACCTTGTCCCTATCCTCTCCTCATCTTGTCCCCAACCTTGTCCCCATCCTCTCCCCACCTTGTCCCCAACCTTGTCCCTGTCCCCTTCCCCATCTTGTCCCCCACCTTGTCCCCATCCCCTCCCCACCTTGTCCCCAACTCTGTCCCTGCCCTTCCCCATCTTGTCCCCTCCCCATCCTGTCTATGTCCCTCCCTGCCTTAACCTTGTCCCCTCCCCACTTTGTCCCTGTCCCCTCCCTGTCCCTGTCCCCTCCCTGCAGTGTCTGTCAGTTCCTGGGACGCTGCCAGAGCCCCCAGGGAGGTTTTGGGGGGGGTCCTGGCCAGCACCCCCACCTCGCCCCCACCTACGCCGCCGTCAGCGCCCTCTGCATCATCGGCACCCAGGAAGCCTACGGGGTCATTGACAGGTACAGGGGGGACAGGGAGGGGACAGGGTGGTCCTGGGGGGGGTCAGGGGGTGTGTGTGTGTCCCCCGTGACCCCCCCTGTCCCCCTGTGCCCCCCAGGAAGAAGCTGCTGCAGTACCTGCACTCCCTGAAGCAGCCGGATGGCTCCTTCCTCATGCACCTGGGGGGCGAGGTGGATGTCAGGTGGGCTCCTGGGCTTGTTGGGGACAAGGGGGGGGATTTTCTGGGGGTCCTGAACCCCCTTTTTGATGTGTCCCCCCCAAAAAAAAAAACCCCAAACCCCTCCAGGAGTGCCTACTGTGCCGCTGCTGTCGCCTCCCTCACCAACATCCTCACCCCGGAGCTCTTTGCTGGCACAGCCGAGTGGATTGCCAGGTGAGGGACAGGGTGGATGGAAGGGGACAACCTGGGCTGGTGGTGACATCCCTCATCCCGGTGACATCCTTGTCCTTGTCCCCGTGTGTCTCCCAGGTGCCAAAACTGGGAGGGTGGCATCGGGGGGGTGCCCGGGATGGAAGCTCACGGTGGTTACACCTTCTGTGGTTTGGCTGCCTTGGTCATCCTCAAGCAGGAGCAGCTCCTCAACCTCCAGAATTTGTTGGTGAGGTGCCCACCCCCTCCCTCCCTCCCTCACCTCTGCTCTCCCCAACCCTGAGGTTTGGAGGGGGCTTTTTTTGGGGGGGGGGTCAGGTCCCCTCCAAAGGGTCCCCCGTGTCCCCCTCCCCGCGCAGCGCTGGGTGACAGCTCGGCAGATGAGGTTTGAAGGTGGCTTCCAGGGAAGGTGCAACAAGCTGGTGGATGGGTGCTACTCCTTCTGGCAGGCTGGGCTCCTGCCACTGCTCCACAGAGCCCTCCACGCCAGGGGTGAGTCTGACACTGGGGGGGGGACACTCCCACGGCCCCCAGAATGTCCCCTCTGGAGTGGGATGGAGGGGGGAACCGTGTGTGGAGCTGAGGGTCCTCGTTGTTTGGGGGTCTCTTCCTTCCCTATGGGGTTTGAGCAAACTTTTGACCACCTGCTGGTGATGTCCTCTGGGTGGGGGGACACCCACAGCACCCAAAATGTCCCCTCTGGAGTGGGATGGAGGTGGGAACCATGTGTGGAGCTGAGGGTTCCTCTTATTTGGGGGTTTCCTCCTTCCCTCTGGGGTTTGAGCAAAGTTTTGACCATCTGCTGGTGATGTCCCCAAAATGTCCCCTCCAGGGTGGGTTGAAGGTGGGGACCATGTGTGGAGCTGGGGGTCCCTGTTATCTGGGGGCCTCCCAATCCCTGTGGGATTTGAGCAAAGTTTTGACCACCTGCTGGTGATGTCCCCAGGGTGGGGGGACACCCATGGTCCCCAAAATGTCCCCTCCAGGGGGGATGGAGGTGGGAATCGTGTGGAGCTGGGGGTCCCCATTTTTGGGGGGCTTCTTCCTTCCCTGTGGGATTTTACCAAACTTTTGACCACCTGCTGGTGATGTCCCCAGGGTGGGGGGACACCCACAGCACCCAAAATGTCCCCTTCAAAGTGGGTTGAAGTTGGGGACCCCATGTGGAGCTGAGTCCCTGTTATTTGGGGGTTTCCTGCTTCCTTGTGGAATTTTAGCAAACTTTTGACCACCTGCTGGTGATGTCCCCAAAATGTCCCCTCCAGGGGGGGCTGAAGGAGGGACAGACATCCCCATGGCCCCATTTTTGGGGGCCTCCTCCTTCCCTGCAGGATTTTCTCAGCCAGGTGTTGGTGGCTCCTTAAGGCTGGTGGTGGTGGGGGGGGGTCTCATCACTTGGGGGGGGGTCTCATCACCCCAAATCTCCTTCCCTGTCCCCAGGTGACCCAGCTCTGGGGATGACCCAGTGGATGTTCAGCCAGGCAGCTCTCCAGGAGTACATCCTGCTCTGCTGCCAGTGCCCAGCTGGGGGGCTGCTGGACAAACCTGGCAAGTGGGTACCTGTCCTGGGGAGGGGGACACCTCACTGCCTGGGGCTGGGGCTGCCTGGGTGTCCCCAGTGTCCCAAAAAAAAAAAAAAAATTCCTTTTCCAGGTCCAGAGATTTCTACCACACTTGTTACTGCCTGAGTGGCTTGGCCATCGCCCAGCACTTTGGCAGTGGGGAGCTGCACCACGAGTGGGTCCTGGGGGGGCCTGAAAATCGTTCTGGTAGGTGCTGCTGCTCCACCTCCCCCAGCCAAAAAAAACCCCAAATCTCCTTTATTTGGGGGTGTGGGGTGAGGAGAAGCTCAATGTGAGCTGGTGAGGAGAAGACAAGAAAGCCAAATGTGTCCTGCAGGTCAAGGGGAGGGGGGAAATGTCCCATTTCCCAGGAAAAGTGGGTCCAGTTGGGGGGTCCCCAACACCAAGGAGCTGATGGGGGGGCTGGAGCCAGGCTGAGAGTTGGGGGTCAGCCTGGAGAAGGGTCCAGGGAGACCTCAGAGCACCTCCAGTGACAAAGGGGCTGCAGGAAAACTGGGGAGGGATTTGGGATAATGGAGGGATGGGATGAGGGGAATGGATTTGAACTGGGAGAGGGGAGAGTGAGGATGGATTAGGGTGAAGTTCTTTGGGGTGAGGGTGCTGAGCCCCTGGGTGCCCCCAGAAGTTCCTCCCAGTGACAAAGGGGCTGCAGGAAAACTGGGGAGGGATTTGGATAATGGAGGGATGGGATGAGGAGGGAAGGGATTGGAAGTGGAAGAGGGGAGAGTGAGGATGGAGCTGAGGCAAAGCTCCCCCTGAGGGAGCAGGAAAGAGGGGACAGGGAGAGGAATTTCTCTGGATCCTCTTCTTCCCCACTGACCCATCTAAAGGAGGGGCTTGGGATAAGGGTCTGGAGGGCTGGGATGAGGTGGGATGGATCCAAGCTGGAAATGGGGAGAGTGAGAGGAGCTCTGAGGTCAAAATGAGGGGGGTGAGACCCTGGGAGAGGTTTTTTTTTTTTTTTTGGAGGGGGGAGAATTTATGGACGATGGAGATGTTGCCAGCCAAGTGGGGTCTTTGGCAGAAGTCCCCCAGCAGGGGGGTTGCACTCAGCTGATTTTTAGGGTCCTTCCCACCCCCTCCCCCCCCCCCATCTGGGTGCTCTCCCCCTCTCTCCTGCAGCAGCCCACCCACCCTGTCTACAACATCTGCCCAGAGAAGGTGGTGAGGGCCGTTCTCCACTTCCTCGAGCACCCAGTGCCCACCCTGGAGGACCCCCCCGAGGGCCACGCTGAGTAAAGTGGGTGCTGCAGCCCCCTCCACCCCCTCCCCGGAGCAGCCCCGTGCCTGGCAGCCCCCCCCCGTGGGTGTTCCAGGTCCCTCAGGGTGCTAAAATACCAAAAAAAAAAAAAAAAAAAAAAAAAAAAAAAAAATCTTCTTGCTGCCCGGGGCTTTTTTTTTTTTTCTTTTTTTCTTTTTTTTTTTTCTCCTTTTTTGGCATCAATCAAGCAAACCACCAGCTGGGGCAGCAGAAGTGACCAGTGCCACCACCAGGGACACAGGGAGGAGGGGGGCAAGAGGTGACACCTCAATAACCCACGTCCTGACCAGGAGACAAATGTGATGGTTTTTGGGGTGGTTTTTGTCGTTTTGTTTGTTGGTTTTTTTGTGGTTTTTTTTGTTTCCTTTTTTGTTTAAATTTTATTATTTATAGTCTTATAGTAAAGGGAAGCCTTAACTTGCAAGACAACTCTGGGCAGTATGTACAACATACCTTAAGATCCATGGAATGAATGGCATAAAATGGGGCTGGGGGGGTTGGGAGGGGTCACCTGGAGGGGCTGGGTGTCACCTGGGGGTGGGGGTGGGGGGCTTGGGTGTCACCTATGGGGTGGGGAGGGGCCACTAAAAACATGAGGGAGATGGAGGGGGAAGGGAGAGGGACAAGCAGCCCACCCTGGCCTGTCCCCCCCACCCCTCCCTGGGGGGGATTGCAGGAAATAAATAGCAAGACCCCCCCCTCAAAAATTCATGTGTGTGGGGGGGTGGGCACAGCTCCCTGTGGGGTTTTTTTTTTTTTTTTTTTGAGGGGAGGGGGCTCAGGGAGGGTTAAGGGGGGCAGGAGGGGGGGGGCTGCCCCCTTTGGCTCGGCCTGCCGTGGTCCCTGGTATAAATAGAAACATTCCTATAAAATCCCAATAAAAGGGGGCTGGCTAATTGTGGGAGGGGGGTGTCACCCTCCCCTTAGACCCCCCCCCTGAGTCTTTGAGGCCTCGGCTGGCCCCGTCAGAGTGATGAGAGGAGGGAAAAGGGTTGGGAAGCAGGGGCTGGGAAGCTGCAGTCCGAGAGCTTCTAGGAGAGGAGGGCGAGAGTCTGTAGGCTGAGGGGGGGGGTGGGGAGGGGTCTCCTAACTGGCCTCCATCCGGAGTTTCTTCCTGTTCTGGGGTTCTTCAGGTTCTGAGTCAGAACTGGAGTCGGAACCACCGTCGAAAGCTGAGATGGTGCCTCCCTTGGGGTTGGTGTAGAGGGTGGGAGCATCCGAGGCCGGGAAGTTGGCTTGGAGCTGGGCGCTCGACCGGCCTTCTCCAGAGCCCGCACTGGGGACAGGGCCGCAGGCACTTGGTCACCTTCTCCACCCCTTTTTTTTGCTTCCTCCCCCTCTCCCCCTTTTTGGGATAAGGTGTTTTGGGTTCTTTCCAAGCTCACCTTGCTGTTCCAAGAGGGCATTTTGCCTCTTGAGGTCGTCGATGTCCTGCTGGTGCGTGTGGTTTTTCCGGCGCATGTACTGGATGTACTCTGTGGCTTTGTCCAGGATTTGGGCCCGGGATGCCTGTTGCAATAGTGGGAAAAGGACAGGAAGCCAGATAAAGACCTTGTTTTGTGGGATCATCCCGTTCCCTTCCCTGCATTCAGCTGGTTTGGGGTTTGGGTGGGAGCGTGGGGTTTGGGCACCGCCACAAGGGAGGAGGCGGCGCTGGGGGGGGATCCAAGTGGGAAAGTTGGGTTTGGATTCCCATCCTAAAAAAAATGATCCCAAAGGCAGGGGGGGATGGGGTGAGGGATTTGAGCCCCTCTGGGAGTGCTGATGGGGGGGGAGAGAGAAGGTTTCCAGGGAACTCAAGGGGGAGGAATGGGCAGGAAGCGGGCAAGGAACGGGAAGGGAAGGGCAGAGAATGAGGTGGGAATGGGCAGGGAATGGATAAGGAATCTGCCAGGAATGGGCAAGGAATGGGTGGGGAAAGGGCAAGGAAGCAGTAGGGGATGCCCATCAGGGAATGGACAAGGAACCTGCAAGGAATGGGTAAGGAATTGGTAGGGGAAGGAATCAGTAGGGGATGGGCAGGGAACTGTCAGGGAACGGTCAAGGAACCTGCAAGGAATGGGTGGGGAAAGGGCAGGGAATGAGCAGGGAAAAAGCAGGGAACAGGCAAGGAATGGGTGGGGAAAAAGCAGGGAACAGGCAAAGAATGGGTGGGGAAAGGGCAGGGAATGGGTGGGGAAAAAGCAGGGAACAGGCAAGGAATGGGTGGGGAAAGGGCAGGGAATGGGTGGGGAAAAAGCAGGGAACAGGCAAGGAATGGGTGGGGAAAGGGCAGGGAATGGGTGGGGAAAAAGCAGGGAACAGGCAAGGAATGGGTGGGGAAAGGGCAGGGAATGGGTGGGGAAAAGCAGGGAACAGGCAAGGAATGGGTGGGGAAAGGGCAGGGAACTGACAGAAAGAACTGTTGAGGAGTAGACAAGGAACATGGAAAAAATGGGCAAGGAAAAGGCAGGGAACTGTCAAAGAACAGGCATGGAATTGGTGTGGAAAGGGCAGGGAATAGGCAAGGAAGAAGCAGGGAACAGGCAAGGAATGGGGGGGGAAAGGGCAGGGAATGAGCAAGGAACTGGCAGAGAATGGGCAGGGAATTGGTGGGGAAAAGGCAAGGAAGAAGCAGGGAACAGGCATGGAATTGGGGGGGGAAAGGGCAGGGAATGAGCAAGGAAAAAGCAGGGAACAGGCAAGGAACTGGTGTGGAAAGGGCAGGGAATGAGCAAAGAAAAAGCAGGGAATAGGCACGGAATTGGTGGGGAATGGGCAAGGAATGAGCAAGGAAGAAGCAGGGAACAGGCACGGAACTGGCAGAGACTGGGCAGGGAATTGTTGGGGAAAAGGCAAGGAACGGGCAGGAATTGTTGGGGAGGGGGCAGGAATTGTGTCTCAGCTGTGCCCCCCCCTCCTCGTGGTGCCCCGGGGGGGGAGGGGGGGCTGGTGCCACGCTCCCCAACCTCACCTTCTCCCCTGGAGGGAGGGGACAGAGTCCCGCAGGCTGTGGAAGCTGTCCTTGATGTGGTCCCTGCGCTTCCGCTCCAGCGCGTTGTGGTGCGCGCGTTTGTCAGCCTGGGGGGGCACGGGGGGCTCAGGCACCTCCTGGGGGGAGCTGACACCTCCTGAGGGGCTCAGGCACCTCCTGGGGGGGCTCAGGCACCTCCTGGGGGGCTCAGGCACCTCCTGGGGGGAGCTGACACCTCCTGGGGGGGATCTGACACCTCCTGGGGGGCTCAGGCACATCCTGGGGGGGCTCAGACACCTCCTGGGGGGATCTGACACCTCCTGGGGGGGCTCAGGCACCTCCTGGGGGGATTTGGCACCCCTGGGGGGGCTCAGACACCTCCTGGGGGGGCTCAGACACCTCCTGGGGGGATCTGACACCTCCTGGGGGGGCTCAGGCACCTCCTGGGGGGGGGGTAACCCCTCCTGGGGGGGGGGCTGACACCTCCTGGGTGGGATCTGACACCCTTGGGGGGGGATCTGACACCTCCTGGGGGGGCTCAGGCACCTCCTGGGGGGGATCTGACACCTCCTGGGGGGGCTCAGGCACCTCCTGGGGGAGCTGACACCTCCTGGGGGGACTCAGACACCACCTCAGGGGGGGCTGAGACGACCTGGGGGGGCTCAGGCACCTCCTGGGGGGGGGGCTGAGACGACCTGGGGGGGGATCTGACACCACCTGGGAGGCTCAGACACCTCCTGGGGGGGATCGGACACTGCCTGGGGGGATCTGACACCCCTGGGGGGCTCAGACACTACCTGGGGGGGGGGGGCTGGCACCCAAAGAAGTGATCTGGTACCCCAGGGGGGGGGGGTCTGACACCACCTGGGGGGGAATCTGGTACCCAGGGAAGGGATGTGGCACCCAAGGAGGGGGATCTGGCATCCTGGGGGTGGAAATCAAGCACCCAGAAAAGGGATCTGGCATCCTGGGGGTGGAAATCAAGCACCCAGAAAAGGGATCTGGCACCCTGGGGGGGGATTCAGCACCCAACAAAGGGATGTGGCACCCCAAGGGGGGGATGTTGCACCCCAAGGGGGGGGATCTGGCACCCAAGTAGGGATCTGGCCCCCAGGGGTGGGGTTCAGCACCCAAAGAAGGGATCTGGCACCCCAAGGGGGGATGTGGGAAAGTGGAGGCACCCAGGGAGGGGGGAATCCCAGGACCAAGGAGGGGGATCCTGGGACTGAGTGGGGGATCCCAGGAATGAGAGGGGGGTCCTGACCCCCAGAGGGGGATCTGGCACCCATGGGGGGACCCCAGGAATGAGGGGGATCCTGGCACCCATGGGGGGACCCCAGGAATGAGAGGAGGATCCTGGCACCCATGGGGAGACCCTGGGAATGAGAGGAGGATCCTGACACCAAGGAGGAAGGAGGTGAGACCCCAACCCACTCCCCTCACCCCCCAGTTCCAGCCCCCCCCCCCCATTTCCCCCAAGCTCCATAAACCCGGGCAGGGGGAGGGGAGCTGCCAAGTGTCACCCAAGAGGTGACAAAGCCCTGGGGTGGCCCTGGGGGTGGCACTGCCCCCCCTGGGACCCAAGTGCCTCCTGCTGCTTTCAGTTTCCTGCAGCAATTTCCTGCTGCTGGGGGGGTGGGGGGAGCACCCTGCACCCCTCATCCTGCACCCCCCAGGATGTGCTGAACCCCCCCAAAATGCAGCCCCCTCCCCCCCCCCCCCAAACACCCCCATTGTGTCCCCCCCAAAAGCCACGTCCCTGTGTTCTCTCCCCTAAAGACCCCCAGCCCCACAGGACCCCCCCTAAAGTCACCCCCCACCCCCCCAAAACCCAGCCCCACAAGTTCTCCCCTCCCAAAAATCACCTCCCAGGCCCAGCCCCCAAATCTCTCCCCTCAGAAGCCCCTACCCCACAATTGCCCCCCCAAAAGACACAGACACCCCCAAACCCAACCCCAGAGGTGCCCCCCAGCCCACAGGGACCCCCCTTAAATCTCCCCCTCCCCCAAACCCATGACCCCACAACCCCAGCCCCCAAAAGCCCCTACCCACGGTTGCCCCCCTCCCTGAAAGGGACAAACCCAACCCCAGAGGTGCCCCCCACGCTCAGCCCCATAGGGACCCCCAAACCCATCACCCCCCAGCCCCCCCCCGAAACCCAACCCCAGAGGTGCCTCCCACCCTCAGCCCCACAGGGACCCCCCTAAAATCGCCCAAACCCATCACCTCCCAGCCCCCCCACCCCCAACCCCAGAGATGCCTCCCAACCCCCAGCCCCATAGGGACCCCAAACCCATCACCCCCCAACCCCCCCCCCCCAGTTCCTCCCTCCTCCCCATTTTCCCCACGTGCTCCCTGTCCTGGGGAGGGGTGCGGGGGGGCCCCCCGGTGCCATACCGCGGACTGGAACCTCGGCTGCTCCTCCTGAGGGGATCGGGCCCGGGCGGAGGAGGAAGAGGAAGGAGTTTGGGAAAAGGTTGTGGGCGGGGGGGGGGGGGGGGCACCGGGAAACGGGCCCGGGAGAGGCAGGAGAAAGGGAGAAACCCAGCATCCCCCTCCTCCTGCCCTCGGGGGGAGGCGGGGGGAGGCGGGGAGGGTGTTTGGGGCAGGGTTGCGGGGTTTCCTTACGTCGCTTTCCACCTCGATGTCATCGTTGTCGCTCATCGCTCCCGGCCGGGTCAGCCCCGGGCCGCGCCGCCACAACAACAGCCGCCAGCGCGCATGCGCCGGGCGGCGCGCCACGTGACGCCGCTCCCCTCCCCGCGGGGCGCGGGGGGTTGTGGGTGATGTAGTTCGCGGAGGGCGAGACTGCCGTAGGGCTCTGGGGGGCGGGGACTACAACTCCCATAATCCCCCCGCGGTGCCTGCCGGGAGTTGTAGTTCCCACCCCCCCCTTCGGCCTCTGCCTGAGGTGAGGCCGCTGCCTCATGGAGGGCGGCGGGGCCGAGACGACGGCGGCGAAGCACGGAGAGGGCGGAGGAGGTTTTATTGAGCCGAAAGGGAGCGAGGGGAGGCCGGGCAGGTGGGGAGGGGGTGCTGAGGGGGATGAGGGGCCGGCTGGAGGGGTCTGCAGGTGTGGGGAGGGCGGCTGGGGCCTACCTGGGGGGTCCTATAAGGCTGGAATGGGAGCTGGGGGCTGTTTGAGGGGCTGGGGGCCTGTTTGGGGGGGTCTGCAAAGGCTGGAATGGGGGCTGGGGGCTGTTTAGGGGTCTGTGAGCTTGCTGAGGGGGTCTCTGGGTCAGCCTGGGGGGTCTCTGAGTTGGCTTGGGGGGTCTCTGGGTCTCCTTAGGGGGCTGTGGGTCTATCAGGGGGAGTCTGGAAGGCTGGAATGGGGGTCTGGAGGTCTATTTAGGGGGCTGAGCTTGCTGAGGGGATCCCTGGCTCTGCTTGGCGGGGTCTCTGGGTCTGTCTGGAGGTCTGTGGCTGTGTTTGGGGGGCTGTGGGCCTTTTTGGGGGTGTCAGCAAGGCTGGAATGGGGGCTGGGGGGTGTTTAGGGGTCTGTGAGCTTGCTGGGGGGGGTCTCTGCGTCTGTCTGGGGGGGTTTCTGGGTCTGCTTAGGGGGCTCTGGGCCTGTTTGGGGGGGTCTGCAAGGCTGGAATGGGGGTCTGGAGGCCTGTTTAAGGGGCTGAGCTTGCTGAGGGGGTCTCTGGCTCTGCTTGGGGGTCTCTGGCTCTGCTTGGGGGTCACTGGCTCTGCTTGGGGGGTCTCTGGGTCTCCTTAGGGGGCTGTAGATCTGCTTGGGGGGTCTCTGGCTCTGCTTAGGGGTCTCTGGGTCAGCCTGGGGGGGTCTCTGGCTCTGCTTAGGGGGCTGTGGGGTTACCAGGGGGTCAGTAAGCTCAGCCTGGGGGGGTTCTGTGGAGGTTTGGGGCCATTTGTGTGTGTGTGGGGGGGTTGGGGCAGCTCTCTCAGGTTCAGAGAAGAAAAGGAGATGGGGGGTGGGGGGGTCCCATGTCTCTACCCCTGGTGGTCCCCCCTGTGGTCCTCGCAGGGGGGTTCCAGGTGGCCATCAGGGAGGGGCTGGTCGTGGCCATCCCAGTGGCCATCCTGGTGGTCCCCAGCAGCAGCAGGAGGGTGCTCGGTGTCACTGTCCTCTTTGCTGCTGTCCCCTGTCTCATCTGAGTTCTCCTCCTCCAGGCAGCAGTAGCCACGGGGGGGGTGGGGTGGCCGGGGGATGCGTGGCAAGCGGTAGCCCAGGTGTCTGGCCAGCTTCTGCTCCAGCCAGAGGTAACTGCCCACCCCTGCCCCCAGGGTCAGCAGCATGATGGACAGCTTGGCCTGCAGAGGGGAAAAAAAAACAAACCCCAAAAACCCAAAAAAAACCCCCAAAAAACAAAAAAAAAAAACCCCAAACCAAACAAAAAAAAAAAAAAAAAAAATCAAACCCAAAGTTGGTGGCACCCAACCTCGGGCAGAGCCCAGAGGGGATGAGGAGGCTGTGAGGGGACCCCCCCAAAATTTTTACCTTCATGGGCAAACCTGAGCAGAGGTAGAGGGTGAAGGTGGCCAGGGTCTGGCACCAGTGGGAGATGGTGAAGATGAGGTCCTGGCGTTCCTTCCTCCTGTAGAACCTTCCCAGCAGGACTGGGAGAGAGGGAAAGGAGGGAGGGAGGGAGAGGAGAGAGGGAAAGGAGAGAGGGAGAGAGGGAAGGAAAGGAGAGAGAGGGAGGGAAAGGAGGGAAAGGAGGGAAAGGAGAGAGGGAGAGAGGGAAGGAAAGGAGAGAGAGGGAGGGAAAGGAGGGAGGGAGGGAAAGGAGAGAGGGAGGGAGGGAAAGGAGGGAGGGAGGGAAAGGAGAGAGGGAAAGGAGGGAGGGAAGGGAAAGAGGAAGGGAAAGGAGAGAGGGAGGGAAGGGAAAGAGGAAGGGAAAGGAGAGAGGGAGGGAAGGAAAGGAGAGAGGGAGGGAAAGGAGAGAGGGAGGGAGGGAAGGGAGAAAGGGAGGGAGAGAGGGAAAGGAGAGAGGGAGAGAGGGAAAGGAGAGAGGGAAGGAGAGAGGGAGAGAGGGAAAGGAGAGAGGGAGGGAGGGAAAGGAGAGAGGGAGAGAGGGAAAGGAGAGAGGGAAAGGAGAGAGGGAGAGAGGGAAAGGAGAGAGGGAGGGAGGGAAAGGAGAGAGGGAAAGGAGAGAGGGAGAGAGGGAAAGGAGAGAGGGAGGGAGGGAAAGGAGAGAGGGAAAGGAGAGAGGGAGAGAGGGAAAGGAGAGAGGGAGGGAGGGAAAGGAGAGAGGGAAAGGAGAGGGAAAGGAGAGAGGGAGGGAGGGAAAGGAGGGAGGGAAAGGAGAGAGGGAGGGAGGGAAAGGAGAGAGGGAAAGGAGAGAGGGAGGGAGGGAAAGGAGAGAGGGAGGGAGGGAAAGGAGAGAGGGAGGGAGGGAAAGGAGAGGGAGAGAGGGAAAGGAGGAAGGGAGAGAGGGAGGGGGCAGCTCTCAATGTCACAGCCCCATTTTTATTTTTATTTTCTTTAGGGCACCAGGAGCAGGACACCTCCCGTGGGGATTTGGGGTCTTTTTAGGGGCTGGATTCAAGCAGGTTGAGGTGGGCAGGGGCAGGAGGGGACGAGCCCAGGACTCACTGCTGCTGCTGGTCCTGTTGAGGGCACTGCCTGCACCCCAGAGGGTGGCAATGGAGTAGAGCAGAGGAGCCTGGAGCAGGTCCCTGGGTTGGGGTGCCCAGAAAAAAAGGGTGAGCAGGAGCACAGCGTGGAGAGCAGCTCCAGCCAGCACTGGGACCTCTCTCTGGAAACGGAGGCTGCTGAGGGCCAGGCAGGAGCAGGCTGAGGCTGACAAGCCATAGGCCAGCAGCAGGTAGCCCAGCTTCTCCAGCCCCAGGGCACACACCCCGTAGTTCTGCAGGGAGAGGGGAAAAAAACCCAAAAAACCCCAAAAAGTCACCTCCAAGTGACTCAAAGTCACCTCGTTGTCACCCATAGGGACCCCAAGCTTCCTCCCAGGACCATTTTCCACCCCCTAAACCTTCCTCCCAGGACCTTTTTGCCCATGAGGACCCCCCAACCTTCCTCTTAGGACCATTTTCCCCATCAGGACCCCCCCAACCTTCTTCCCAGGACCTTTTTGCCCATGAGGACCCCCCCAAGATTCCTCCAAGGAGCATTTTCCTCATCAGGACCCCCCCAACCTTCCTCTTAGGACCATTTTGCCCATGAGAACCCCCCAAGATTCCTCCCAGGACCTTTTTGCCCCATCAGGACCCCCCCAGTTTTCCTCCCAGGACCTTTTTGCCCCATCAGGACCCCCCCAACCTTCCTCCCAGGACCATTTTCCCCATCAGGACCCCCCCAACCTTCCTCCCAGGACGATTTTCCCCATGAGGACCCCCCCAGCCTTCCTCCCAGGACCTTTTTGCCCCATCAGGACCCCCCCAACCTTTCTCCCAGGACCTTTTTGCCCCATCAGGACCCCCCCAGCCTTCCTCCCAGGACCTTTTTGCCCCATCAGGACCCCCCCAACCTTTCTCCCAGGACCATTTTCCCCATCAGGACCCCCCCAACCTTCCTCCCAGGACCATTTTCCACCACCTAAACCTTCCTCCCAGGACCTTTTTGCCCCATCAGGACCCCCCCAACTTTCCTCCCAGGACCTTTTTGCCCCATGAGGACCCCCCCCAGCCCTCAGAGCACCTCAGACTGGGTTGGGTTGGAAGGGACCCTAAAGCTCACCCAGTCCCAACCCCCCCTGCATGGCCAGGGACCCCTCCCCCAGCCCAGGGAGCTCCAAGCCCCCCAACCTCCAACATCTCCAGGGCTGGGGCAGCCACAGCTTCCTTGGACAACCTGTTCCAGGGGCTCAGCACCCTCAAATTAAAGAATTTCTTCCCAAATCCAACTTAAATCTCCCCTCTTCAAGTTTTAACCCGTTTCCCCTTCTCCTCTCCTTCTCCCCTGGGTCAAAATCCCTCCCCCCAAAATCCCTCCCTCCTCAAAATCCCTTGGAGGATCCTGGAAGTTGCTCTGAGGTCACCTCCAGGCTGAACACCCCCAATTTCTTGATTTTTTTCCCCACAGGGGAGGTTCTCCATCCCTCAGAGCACCTCAGGGCCTCTCCTCTGGACACCTCAGGAGCTTTGTGTCCTGGTCATGGAGACCCCAGGACTGGACCCAGAATTCCAGGTGGGATCTCCCCAGAAGAGGACAATCCCCTCCTTTTTCCAGCTGTTTCTGGTTGCTTTCTGGGCTACAGTCCCACACTCCTGCCTCACCCCAACCCCAAAAAATCCCTCTCGGGGCTCCTTTTAACCCTTTCTCCCCCCCAACCCTTTTAACCCTTTCTCCCCCCAACCCCTTTAACCCTTTCTCCCCCAGCCTCTTTAATCCTTTCTCCCCCAAACCCCTTTAACCCTTTCTCCCCCCCAAACCCCTTTAACCCTTTCTCCCCCAACCCCCTTTAACCCTTTCTCCCTCCATCCCCCTTTAACCCTTTCTCCTCCCAAACCCCTTTAACCCTTTCCTCCCCCCAAACCCCTTTAACCCTTTCTCCTCCCAAACCCCTTTAACCCTTTCCTCCCCCCAAACCCCTTTAACCCTTTCTCCCCCAACCCCTTTAACCCTTTCTCCCCCAAACCCCTTTAACCCTTTCTCCCCCAAACCCCTTTAACCCTTTCTCCCCCCATCCCCTTTAACCCTTTCTCCCCCCATCCCCTTTAACCCTTTCCTCCCCCCAACCCCCTTTAACCCTTTCTCCTCCCAACTCCCTTTAACCCTTTCTCCCCCATCCCCCTTTAACCCTTTCTCCTCCCAAACCCCTTTAACCCTTTCCTCCCCCCAAACCCCTTTAACCCTTTCTCCCCCAACCCCTTTAACCCTTTCTCCCCAACCCCTTTAACCCTTTCTCCCCCAAACCCCTTTAACCCTTTCTCCCCCAGCCCCTTTAACTCTTTCTCCCCCCATCCCCTTTAACCCTTTCCTCCCCCCAACTCCCTTTAACCCTTTCTCCTCCCAAACTCCACACAGCTCCCACTCCCCCCAAATCCAGGACCTTGCCCTCGGGCCTGCCTGAGCTTCCCCCCCTCATCCCCAGCTCCCTTCCCCAAGCCCTCCACGTCCCCCCCTTGTCCCCAGGCCCTACCAGGGTGAAGCCAGTGCAGACAAAGAGCCCCTCCAGGCCCGTGTAGCTGCAGAGGGGGAGGAGGAGGCGCAGCCGAAAGTCCCTCAGGTGCTTGAAGGGCATTTGGAAGATGTTGCCCCAGCCCCAGCTCCTCAGGTCCAGCTCCTCCGTGGGGCTGTAGGCTGAGCCACAGAGCACCAGCACCTGCTCCCCAGCCCCCCCAGAGCCAACTGCTGAAGCTTTCTGTCCCTCAGGGACCCTTCCTCAGCTTTTCATAGAATCATAGAATCATAGAATGGGCTGGGCTGGAAGGGACCTCAGAGCTCATCAAGTCCAACCCTTGCTCCACTCCCCCCGTGGTTCCCAGCCCATGGCACTGAGTGCCACATCCAGGCTCTTTGGAAATATCTCCAGGGATGGAGAATCCACCCCTTCCCTGGGCAGCCCATTCCAAGGTCTGATCACCCTCTCTGCAAAGAATTCTTTCCTAATATCCAACCCAAACCTCCCCTGGCAGAGCTTCAGCTCTGCCAGGGGAGGTTTGGGTTGGATATTAGGAAAAAATTCTTTAGTCCATGCCCTCTTGTCCCACTGATATCTGCCCAACCCCCCCCTGGCTCCAACCTCCTTTCAGGGAGTTGGAGAGAGTGATGAGGTCTCCCCTGAGCCTCCTCTTCTCCAGCCTCAACACCCCCAGCTCCCTCAGCCCTTCCTCACAGGAATTCTGCTGGATCCCTTCCCAGCCTCCTTGCTCTTCTCTGGACCTGCTCCAGCACCTCAATCTCCTTCCTGAGCTGAGGGGCCCAGAACTGGACCCAGGACTCAAGCTGTGGCCTCCCCAGGGGCAGAATCCCTTCCCTGGGCCTGCTGGCCACACTCTTCCTCATCCAGGATTCCATTGGGACTCTTGGCCACCTGGGCACACTGCTGGCTCATGGGCACCTTCCAGGTCCCTCTCTGCCACTCTGTGCCCCATGGAGCTCCCCATGGGGTTGTTGGGGCCAAAATTCGGGACCTGGCACTTGGAATGTTGAACCTCATCCCATTGGGATCATCCCAACTCTCCAACCTCCTTTCAGGGAGTTGGAGAGAGTGATGAGGTCTCCCCTGAGCCTCCTCTTCTCCAGCCTCAACACCCCCAGCTCCCTCAGCCCTTCCTCACAGGAATTCTGCTGGATCCCTTCACAGCCTCCTTGCTCTTCTCTGGACCTGCTCCAGCACCTCAATCTCCTTCCTGAGCTGAGGGGCCCAGAACTGGACACAGGACTCAAGCTGTGGCCTCCCCAGGGCTGAGCACAGGGGCAGAATCCCTTCCCTTTCCCAGAGGACTCACCAGGAGCATGGCCAGGAAGGCAGTGCCCATCAGGATGCTCTCCACCAGCAGGAGGTTGGCACTCCTGGGCAGGCTCTGCAGCACGGTCTTGTTGAAGCCAGGTAAGGTGCCATGGCTCAGGGTGCCTGCCAAGGAGGACAAAAAAAACCTGAAAAACCCCAAAAAACCCAAAAAAGGGGGTTCTGAGCCACCCAGGGACCTCCCCACCACCCCCCTGCTGCTCACCACAGTGCTTCACCCCGTGCAGGGTGTGGTTGAGGTTGTAGAGGTAGTTGTTGAGGAAGAAGAACATGGGCAGCTGGGCACAGGCAAAGCTCAGCTGGGGGGAGGGCACCAGGGGGGGACACTCAGGCACTAAGCCTCAGGAAAAAGCTTCATTCCCACCTCCCCAGGACCCTCCTGACCCATAGGGACCCCCACCTTGCTCCCCAGGAGCACCCTGACCCATAAGGACCCCCACCTTGCTCCCCAGGAGCACCCTGACCCATAAGGACCCCCACCTTTCTCACCAGGAGCACCCTGACCCACAGGGACCCCCACCTTGCTCCCCAGGGCCATTTTCTCCTATGAGGACCCCCCCAACCTTGCTCCCCAAGACCACTTTGACCCATAGAGACCCCCACCTCCCTACCCAGGATGACTTTGACCCATGGAGACCCCCCCAACCTTGTTCCCCAGGACCACCCTGACCCGTAGGGACCCCCACCTTGTTCCCCATGACCACTTTGCCCCATAGGAACCCCCCTCACCCTGCTCCCCAAGACCATTTTGCCCCATAGGGGCCCCCACCTTGCTCCCCAGGACCACCCTGACCCATAGGGACCCCCACCTTGCTCCCCAGGACCATTTTGTCCCACAGAGACCCCCCCAACCTTGTTCCCCAGGACCACCCTGACCCATAGGGACCCCCACCTTGCTCCCCATGACCACTTTGCCCCATGAGGACCCCCCCAGCCCTGCTCCCCAGGACCACCCTGACCCATAGAGACCCCCACCTTTCTCCCCAGGACCACTTTGCCCCATAGAGACCCCCACCTTGCTCTCAGGGCCAGTTTGCCCCACGAGGACCCCCTCAACCTTTCTCCCCCGGAGCACCCTGACCCAGAAGGACCCCCACCTTGCTCCCAGGGCCATTTTGCCCCACGAGGACCCCCCCAACCTTTCTCCCCAGGACCACCCTGCCCCAGAGGGCCCCCCCTGAGCCCCCTCACATGGAAGCAGCAGTAGAAGACAGAATTGAAGATGATGAGGTAGGAATCCCAACCCCCCCGGGGCCGCCGCTCCTCCTCCTGGTAGTGCAGGTACTCGTGGTACTTCTGGGCCATCCTGGGGGGAGCTGAACCTTCAACCTCTGCTTCCCCCCACCCTCAGCCCAGCCCCCTTCCCCCCAGCTTGCCCACCGGGTGATGTAGTTGCCCACAGCAGCCCAGAGGGGCACGGTGGCCACCCCCAGGGCCACGGCAGAGGGCACGAGGGTGTAGTATCGCTCCCAGTAGTTGCTGGAGACAAAGAGGGCAAAGAGACCCACTGAGAGGAACAGGGCCCACTTGGTGCCAAAAAACCTGCCCAGGGGACAAAAGTGAGGGGTTTTAGGGTGTGCTGAGGTGCCAGGGAGAGGCACAGCTGCACCCCCAGACCCTGCACCCAGCACCCCAAACATCCCTGTGCCCAGAGCACCCCCAAACCTTCCACCTCAGCACCCCAAACCTTGTAGCCAGCACCCCCAGACCCTGCACCCAGACACCCCAAACTTCCCTGTGCCCAGAGCACCCCCAAACCCTGCACCCAGCACCCCAAACCTTGTAGCCAGCACCCCCAGACCCTGCACCCTGTGCCCAGAGCACCCCCAAACCCTGCACCCAGACTCTCCAAACTTCCCTGCAACCCCAGACCCTGCACCCTGTGCTCTGTGCCCAGAGCACCCCCAAACCTTCCACCTCAGCATCTCCAGACCTTCTACCCCAGCACCCCAAACCCTGCACCCAGCACCCCAAACCCTGCACCCCCAGACCCTGCATCCTGTGCCCAGAGCACCCCTAGACCCTGCACCCAGACACTCCAAACTTCCCTGCGCCCCCAGACCCTACACCCTGTGCCCAGAGCACCCCCAAACCTTCCACCTCAGCACCCCAAACCTTGTAGCCAGCACCCCCAGACCCGGCACCCAGCACCCCAAACATCCCTGCACCCCTAGACCCTACACCCTGTGCCCAGAGCACCCCCAAACCTTCCACCTCAGCACCCCCAGACCTTCTACCCCAGCACCCCAAACCCTGCACCCAGCTGAGAGCAACATGGCCCACGTGGTGCCAAAAATCCTGCCTGGGGGAGAAAAATGGTTTTTTTTTCTGTGTGCTGAGGTGCCAGGGAGGAAGAGGAGGAGGAGGAGGAGGAGGAGGGAGTGGTACCTGATGAGGAGAGGGGCGTAGAGCAGGGCAGTGGTGGGGGTGAGGATGATGCCCAGGAGGACTTTGTGGTCGATGTCCCCCAGCTGGATGGTGCTGTACTTCACCTCCCGGTACGTCTCGTCGTAGTGTAGGATCAGCTGCATCTCCAGCAGGCCTGGGGAGGGGGCAGCCAGGGCTTGGCACCCCACAAACCCACCCCACACACCCCACACACCCCTCCTGAGACACAGAGCACAAGGAGGGACCCCACGGGTTTTGGGGGTCGTGGGGATTAGGGGGGGTACTGTGGGGTTTGGGGGTCTCGTGGGGTTTGGGGATCCTGGGGTTTGGGGATCCTGGGGTTTGGGGATCCTGGGGTTTGGTGGAAGGGGTACTGTGGGGTTTGGAGGTCTCATGGGGTTTGGTGGAGGGGGGGTCCTGTGGGGTTTGGGAGTCTTGTGGGGTAGAGATCCTGAGGTTTGGGGTGTGGGGGTTCTGTGGGGTAGGGATTCTGGTGTTTGGTGGGGGGGTTCTGTGGGGCTACATCTCATCGTAGTGTGGGATCAGCTGCATCTCCAGCAGGCCTGGGAGGGGGGCAGCCAGGGCTTGGCACCCCACACACCCCACACACCCCACACACCCCTCCTGAGACACAGAGCTCAAGGAGGGACCCCACGGGTTTTGGGGGTTGTGGGGATTAGGGGGGGTCTCGTGGGGTTTGGGGGTCTCGTGGGGTTTGGGGATCCTGGGGTTTGGTGGAAGGGGTACTGTGGGGTTTGGGGGTTTTGTGGGGTTTGGGGGTCTCGTGAGGTTTGCTGGAAGGGGTACTGTGGGGTTTGGGGGTCTTATGGGGTGGGGATCTTGGGGTTTGGGGATCCTGGGGTTTGGTGGAAGGGGTACTGTGGGGTTTGGGGGTCTCATGGGGTTTGGTGGAGGGGGGGTCCTGTGGGGTTTGGGAGTCTTGTGGAGTAGAGATCCTGAGGTTTGGGGTGTGGGGATTCTGTGGGGTAGGGATTCTGGTGTTTGGTGGGGGGGTTCTGTGGGGCTACATCTCATCGTAGTGTGGGATCAGCTGCATCTCCAGCAGGCCTGGGAAGGGGGCAGCCAGGGCTTGGCACCCCACAAACCCACCCCACACACCCCACACACCCCTCCTGAGACACAGAGCTCAAGGAGGGACCCCACGGGTTTTGGGGGTCGTGGGGATTAGGGGGGGTACTGTGGGGTTTGGGGGTCTCGTGGGGTTTGGGGGTCTCATGGGGTTTGGGGATCCTGGGGTTTGGGGATCCTGGGGTTTGGTGGAAGGGGTACTGTGGGGTTTGGGGGTTTTGTGGGATTTGGGGGTCTCGTGAGGTTTGCTGGAAGGGGTACTGTGGGGTTTGGGGATCTCATAGAGTGGGGTTTGGAGAGGAATCCTGTGGGGTTTGGGGATCCTGGGGTTTGGTGGAAGTCCTGTGGGGTGGTGATTCTGGGGTTTGTCCTGTGGGGTTTGGGGATTAGGGAGGGGGATCCTGGGGTTTGTTGGAGGGGGTGAGGGTGGTGCTGGGGAGCAGGGGGGACCCCTACCCATGCAGACCCCATAGATGAAGGTGACGGCCAGGCTGGAGGCCACCACGTTCTTCACCACCCCCAGGCGCTTGCGGCGGAAATATTTCTGCTCCTCCTCCTCCTCGTTGTACTCGGGGTTGGCACCCACAAAATCGTCCAGCTGTGGGGTCACCCCCTGAGGTGTCAGCCCCGAGAGGGGTCCTAAACCTGGGGGTGACCCCCACCCCTCAGAGCTCACCTGTGCCTCTGGCTCTGCCGCCCTCTGGGCCTCCTCCTCCTGGCACCCGGGGACTTTCTCCATCGCTGCCTCCTAAGGGGGGGCAGGGGGTGATGGGGGGGTTGGTACCCCCAAAATCTGCACCCCTTTGGGTTCTGGAGCCTCGCAGCTGCACCCCAAAACCCTGCACCCAGACACCCCAAACTTCCCTGTGCCCAGAGCACCCCCAAACCCTGCACCCAGCACCCCAAACCTTGTAGCCAGCACCCCCAGACTCTGCACCCAGCACCCCCAGCCCCTGCACCCTGTGCCCAAAGCACCCCCAAACCTTCCACCCCAGCACCCCCAAACCCTGCACCCAGCACCCCAAACCTTGTACCCAGCACCCCCAAACCCTGCCCTGAGCACCCACGTGTCCAGCATCCCCAGACACTGCACCCAGCACCCCAAACCCTGCACCCAGCACCCCCATGTCCAGCACCCCCAAAACCCCACACCCAGCACCCCCAAAATCCTGCACCCAGCACCCCCAGACCCCACACCCAGCACCCCCATGTCCAGCACCCCCAGACCCTGCACCCAGCACCCCAAGCCCTGCACCCAGCACCCCCAGACCCTGCACCCAGCACCCCCAGACCCCACACCCAGCACCCCAAACCTTGCACCCAGCACCCCCAGCCCCTCAGATCCGGGTGCAGAGCCCCGGGGCGGGGCGGGCTCTGCTTCCTCTTTCAGATTTGGGGGGGTGGGGGGTGGGATGGGGGTGCTTAAAGGGGCCGCCCTGCACCTCCCCGGACCCCCCCGCTCCCCCTTGCACCCCCCAGCACAGCACCCTGAGCCTCCCCAGCACCCTGACCCCCCCATCCCCCTTACATCCCTTTCCCCAGTACCCTGACCCCCCCAGTCCCCCTTGCACCCCCTGCACAGCACCCTCACCCCCCCCCCAGCACCCTCACCCCTTGCACCCCCTGCACATCCCCCTGACCCCCCCCCAGTGCCCCAAATCCCCCCTACTCAGCACCCTGGAGACCCACAGCACCCAGGGGGGGTGTGGGTGCCTCTGGGTGCTGCTGCTTTCTCTTCCCCTTCCTTGGGGGCTCCCCTGGGGGGGGGACATTCACATGACAGAACCTCCCCCCCCGTTTTTGGGGTGTATGGGGGGTGTGACAGGGCATCAGTGGCACCCCAAACCCAAGGAGGGGGGGTGGGGGGCACCCTTGTGCTGTGTTGGGTGCCCCAGGGCTGGGTGGGGAGGGTGACCAGAGCCAGCCTGGTGACATTCCGGGGGAAAGCAGGGACAGGGGCAGGATCCCATGGGATGTGGGGGATGCCATGGGATGTGGGGGATCCCATGGGATGTGGGGGGGTCCCATGGGATGTGGGGGATGCCATGGGATGTGGGGGGTCCCATGGGATGGGGGGGGAGGGGTCCTATGGGTTTTGGGGATCTTGTGGAGTGGGGATCCTGGGGTTAGGGGGAGGGATCCTGTGGGGTTTGGGGATCTCATGGGATTAGGGGGGGGGGGGAGGGGAGTTTTGGGGATCCCGTGGGCTGGGGGGGACTCTGTGGGCTGGGGCGTGGGGCAGGGATTGAGCCCTTCCGGTCTGGCAGGGGTAATTAATGTCATTAATGTAATTAACAGCAGGAAGGGATGGGCCTGGGGGTCAGGGGGGGCCTGGGGAGCAGAGGGGGGGGGGGTTGTGGGGTCTCCATGGGTTAGGGGGGCCCTGGGGAGCAGGGTGGGGGTCTCTATGGGTCAGGGTGGTCCTGGGGAGAAGGGGGGGGGGTCAGTGGGGTCCCTAAGATCAGGGTGGGGGGGGTCTCCAGAAGTCAGGGTGGTCCTGGGGAAAAGGGTGGGGGGCTCCCTATGGATCAGGGTGGCCCTGGGCAGCAGGGTGGGGGTCCCTGTGGGGTCTCCATGGGTTCCTGGTGTTGGTTTGGTGGCCCTGGGAGGTGCCATCCCAGTCCTTGTCCCCATTGCCAGCCCCACAGAGGTGGGGCCCGATCCTGCCCCACCCCTGCCCCACGTGGACTTGGTCATTGTCCCCAGAGCATTTAGGAGGGGACACCCTGAGCCTCCCCACAGCTTCACACTCCCCTCAGCACCAGGTAGGACACTTGGGGGACCCAGGGGGCTGCCCCCCACGGGCAGGGGGGGAAGGAGAAGGGGAGGGGGGGGATATGGGGCTGCCCCATAACTCTCTTTGATCCCACGGGGCATCCTGGAATCCAAACCATCTCCCAGGTGGCTCCAGCAGCCCCACACTGAGTCACCCTCACAAGGTCCCAAGCCACCAAGGGGCCACCAGATGCTCCAGGAGGCATCTGCAGAGCTTCCACCTTTCCCCAGAGCTCAGCCACCCCCTGTCTGTCCCCAGGGCCACCAATGACCTCCATGGACCCCTCCAGCACCCAACACCCACTCCACGAGCCCCCCAGCCAGCTGCCTGGGGCCCCCCCACAAGCCCCCCAGAGCACCCCCAACTATGGTGGTGCCAGTGGGAAGGGAGCAGAGGGCAGCAGTGACTCTGGGTGAGTGTGAGGGGCTTGGGGGGCAGGGGGGGTCTCCTGGGGAGGGGAGAAGTTGTGGGGGGAAAAGGGGGAGAAGTTTGGGGCCACCGTGATCTGGCACAAGGGAGGGGACTTGGGTGGTGGGGACAAAGTGTGGGACCTCCAGGCTGAGGTGGGGCTGGGGTGAGGGGGAGTTGGGGTGACATGGAGTTGGGGTGACATGGAATTGGGGTGACATGGAGTTGGGGTGACATGGAGTTGGGGTGATGGGGAGTTGGGGTGATTGATGAGGAGTTGGGGTGATTGATGAGGAGTTGGGGTGACAGGGAGCTGAGGTGATGGGGAGTTGGGATGACATGGAATTGGGGTGATGAGGAGTTGGGGTGACTGATGAGGAGTTGGGGTGATGAAGAGTTGGGGTGACATGGAATTGGGGTGACATGGAGCTGAGGTGATGAGGAGTTGGGGTGACGTGGGGTTGGGGTGACGTGGGGTTGGGGTGTTGTGGGATTGGGGTGTTGTGGGATTGGGGTGATGTGGGGTTGGGGTGACGTGGGGCTCCTTTCCCTGCTCCCTGGGCACACGAGGAGCTGGGCTGGCCCCAGGACCCCTCTGATGTCCCCGTGCCCCCAGTGGGAACCCCTTCGAGGGGCTGGTGAGCCACCTGAGGAGGAGCTGGCTCTCGGGGAGGACACGGCCCCTGGAGTACAGGGTGGCCCAGCTGGAGGCCCTGGGACGTTTCCTGGATGAGAAGAAGGATGAGATCCTGGAGGCCACTGCCCTGGACATGGGCAAGGTGAGAGGAGAGGCCACCAGGGTGACACCTTTGGGACTTTGTGTCCTCCTGGGTGCAGGGGGGGGGGAGCCGGGGGGGTGGGAGTCCCTTCCTTGGGCTCCTGCGTCCCCCTTGATGTTCTGCAGGGTGGGTGTGGAGCACCCATAGGTGCTGCAGAGCTGAAGGAAGCCACAGCAGAGGTCAGGACCTCCCCCACCGGGCAACCTGGGTGCTGCCCACCCCCTGGGCAAAGCCCCCCCTCAGGTGGGACCCCGAGCTTCCCCTCACTGTGCCCCCCATCCTCCTGGTGGCTTCCCGAGCCACTTCTTGGGGTTCTGCTCCACTCCAGCTCTGGTCCCACCCAGGATTACCCTGCGTTGTCCCAGCCTTGCACATTCCTCCCAGCCTGCTCCTCCCAGCCTGCTGGGAACTGGTTTCACTGGCCCAGTCCAGGGCCAGGATGTAGTTTTGGACATCCCAACGTGCCAGGAGCTCCTGGATGATCTCCTGAAGGAGCAGAACCATCCCTCCCGTGGCTCTGTCTAGAGCTGCAGCTCATCTCTTCCCCACCTGGTTACTCCACGTCCTTTTTCTCCCCATTTTTTCCCTTTTCCTTGGTGGGTGTTGCAAGCCAGCAGGTGACCAGAGGCTTTGGTGGTGGGTGTTGGAGCACAACAACATTTTTTGGAGCAGCAGGACTGCTCCTAATCTGCCAGTGACCAAGCAGATCCAGCAGGACCCGTGGGTGCAGGTGGCTGAAGGCAGTGGCCTTGCCCTAAGAGCTGGCTTTCAGCATTCTGACACCTCCTAATTGCTGTGTTTTGGTTGAGGGCCTTCTCCTGCAGCCCAGGGCTTGATAGGCATCAAGGTGTCCTTCAGCCCCACTAATTGTGGGGGAATTAGGGCTGGTTGTCTATTAACAGCTTCATTATGCAGCCAAACCTTCCTGGCTGGGTGAACAATCCAGCTGGTGTCACCTATCTGCAGGTGGGGACCTCCCCCCCAGGGCTCTTGGCTTCTCTCCAGGGATGATTGAAGGGACACGGGGTGAGCTCAGCCCTAATGGCCCAGCTGCTGCCCTCCCTGTCTCATCCAATCCCTTAATAGTCCCATCTCCACCAGGATGTTCCTCATCTTCCCAGTGATGTAATTCCAGCTGAGAGCAGCCCCGTTGCCTCACCAGGATCCTGTCCAGGAGGAGCTTGTCCAGCTCCCTCAGCCCAACCTTGGAGACTTGGAGGTCTCCTGGTGGTGGAACGTGAGAGGTTCCTGGTTTCCCAACTCCAAAGTGGGGTTTTGCCACTCAGGAAGTTCCCACCCAGAGGTGATTTGGGGTCAGAGGAGTCCAAAGGCTCCACCACTGCCCCCATGTCCCTGGTTTTTTGGGCTGGTTTATCTTGGAGCAAGCTGCTTGCTTGCTTTCATCCTCCCACTGGGAGCTCCCCCCTGAGCTGCCTTTCCCAGTGCCCAAGCCCTGGGAGCTCCAGCAGGACCAGGAATCTGGGAATGTCCATCAGGAGCCCTTCTCCCCAGTTCTGGTTGAACAAAGCAAAGTCTTGGGTTGAGCTTTGGAGCAGGGGGAGGGAGGGAACTCTGAGGGCTTTGCTGACCCCATGGGGACACAAAGGCACCTTTTTTCCTGGTGGTGGCTCTGGTGCCACCAGGAGGGACACAAAGGCACCAGGAGGGACACAAAGGCACCTTTTTTCCTGGTGGCACTGCCCCATGGCTCTGGTGCCACCAGGGGGGACACAAAGGCACCAGGAGGGACACAAAGGCACCATCTTTGCTGGTGGCACTGTCCCATGGCTCTGGTGCCACCAGGAGGGACACAAAGGCACCCTTTTTCCTGGTGGCACTGCCCCATGGCTCTGGTGCCACCAGGGGAGCAGTTCCTGGGTGCTGAGCTCCAGAAGTTTTCCCCTTTTCTGGAGCTGGTGAAGTCGATTCTTTCCCTCAAGCCAGATCCCTCTTTCCCTGCAATTCCAGGGACTCCGCAGGCACCTGCAGGGCTTTTTTTTTTTCCATTTTTTTCTGCTCCTGACGGTCGGAGGGGGGTTGGGGAGGTGACAGGGGTGGGGGTGGGTGTGATGCTGACCTTGGTGTCTGTCCCCAGCCCCCCTTTGAGGCTTCCTTCAGTGAGATTCTGCTCTGCAAGAACGAGCTCCACGACACCCTCAACAACCTGGCCCACTGGGTGAAGGACGAGCACGTGGAAAAGAACCTGGTCAGGCAGAGGCAGAGTGGGGTTGGGAGGAGGGGGAGGTGGGGAGGGGACGACCCCCAACGGGTGGCTTTGTCCTGCAGGTGACCCGCCTGGACTCGGCCTTCATCCGCAGGGATCCCTACGGGGTGGTGCTGATCATTGCTCCCTGGAATTATCCCATCCAGCTCTTCCTGGTGCCTCTCATCGGGGCCATTGCAGCCGGTGAGCCAAACCCTACCCTGAGCTGGAGGTTCTGGGCACCTTGTCCCCAAGCTGAGGTGCCAGGAGGTGTCGGCTGGCACCACGTCCCAGCTCTGACGTCCCCTCCCTCTCGTCCCAGGGAACTGTGCCATCATCAAACCCTCAGAGATAAGCAAGCACGCGGAGAAGCTGGTGGCTGAGACACTCTCCTGCTACCTGGACAACGTGAGAACCTCTCCCTTGGTCCTCTCCTTGCCCCCCCAGGGCCCTGCTGGGGACAGAGTGGCCCTGGGGCAGGTGGTGACCCCCATCTGGTGTTGCAGGACTGCTACGCCGTGGTGACTGCTGGTGTTCAGGGCACCACCAGGCTGCTGGAGAACAAATTTGACTACATCTTCTTCACTGGTGGGTCCCCAGGCTCAGCCCACCTGGGTTTCTGAGTACCAAGGGTAGGGGGGTTTCCCTCTGAGACCCCTTCCCTTCAAGGTCAGGTCAGGGGGAGGTGTCCCTGCCCATGCAGGGGGGGTTGGAACTGGATGAGCTTTAAGGTCCCTTCCAAGCCAAACCATTCCAAGGATTCTGTGTTTCCCTTGTGTTGGGGCTGTGGGGTCAGGATTTCTTGGAGGGGGTCAGGAGCTCTTGGAGAGGGTCAGGAGCTCTTGGAGGGGGTCAGGGCCTCTTGGAAGGGGTCAGGACCTTTTGGAGAGGGTCAGTATTTCTTGGAGGGGGTCAGGATCTCTTGGGAGGGGGTCAGGATTTCTTGGAGAGGGTCAGGACCTCTTGGAGGGGGTCAGGTTCTCTTGGAGGGGGTCAGGATTTCTTGGAGGGGGTCAGGAGCTCTTGGAGAGGGTCAGGATCTCTTGGAGGGGGTCAGGAGCTCTTGGGAGGGGGTCAGGATTTCTTGGAGAGGGTCAGGTTCTCTTGGAGGGGGTCAGGACCTGTTGGAAGAGGGTCAGGATCTCTTGGAGAGGGTTAGGATCTCTTGGAGGGGGTCAGGATTTCTTGGAGAGGGTCAGGATTTCTTGGAGGGGGTCAGGACCTTTTGGAGAGGGTCAGGATCTCTTGGAGAGGGTCGGGATCTCTTGGAAGGGGTCAGGACCTGTTGGAAGAGGGTCAGGAGCTCTTGGAGAGGATCAGGAGCTCTTGGAGAGGGTCAGGACTTGTTGGAGGGCCTACCCCTGCTATGTCTGAAGATCTGGTGATCATAATCGGGTTTTTCAGCGTGTGGGCCGGGGGATCCCACGGGGAAGGTGCTGGAGGGGAGGGCAGGGCCAGGCGTGAGGAGGACAGGAGGGGGCTCTTCACGAGGCGACGGCCCCGGCTCGGGCCGCAGCCTCCTGAGATCCCGACCTTTCCCGGCTCTTCCTCGATCCTCAGGCAGCCCCTCGGTGGGGAAGATCGTCATGCAGGCCGCTGCCCAGCACCTCACCCCCCTCACCCTGGAGCTGGGGGGCAAGAACCCCTGCTACGTCGCCGACTCCTGCGACGTGCGGAACGTGGCCCGGCGGGTGGCCTGGGGACGGTTCAGTAACGCGGGCCAGACCTGCATCGCCCCCGACTACGTCCTCTGCAGCCTGGAGCTGCAGGAGAAGCTGATCCCGGCCCTGCGCGAGGCCATCACCGAGTTCTATGGCCCCAACCCCAAGGACTCCCCCGACTTCGCACGCATCGTGGGGGACAAACAGTTCCGGCGCGTCCGGGCGCTGCTGGGCAGCGGTCGCTTGGCCATCGGGGGACAGACGGACGAGGAGGAGCGGTACATTGGTGAGGGGCAGCTGGGGACAGCTGGGGACACCTGGGGACAGCTGGGGACAGCTGGGGAACACCTCGGGACACCAGGGGACAGCTGGGGACAGCTGGGGATACCTGGGGACAGCTGGGGACAGCTGGGGACAGCTGGGGACAGCTGGGGACACCTGGGGACAGCTGGGGACAGCTGGGGATACCTGGGGACAGCTGGGGATACCTGGGGGACAGCTGGGGACAGCTAGGGACACCTGGGGGACAGCTGGGGACAGCTGGGGATACCTGGGGACAGCTGGGAACAGCTGGGGACACCTGGGGGACAGCTGGGGACAGCTGGGGATACCTGGGGACACCTGGGGGACAGCTGGGGATACCTGGGGACAGCTGGGGACAGCTGGGGAACACCTCGGGACAGCTGGGGACACCAGGGGACAGCTGGGGACAGCTGGGGACAGCTGGGGATACCTGGGGACAGCTGGAGACAGCTGGGGACAGCTGGGGATACCTGGGGACAGCTGGGGACAGCTGGGGATACCTGGGGACAGCTGGGGACAGCTGGGGACAGCTGGGGATACCTGGGGACAGCTGGAGACAGCTGGGGACAGCTGGGGATACCTGGGGACAGCTGGGGACAGCTGGGGGACAGCTGGGGACACCTGGGGACAGCTGGGGACAGCTGAGGATACCTGGGGACAGCTGGGGACAGCTGGGGACACCTGGGGACAGCTGGGGGACAGCTGGGGATACCTGGGGACAGCTGGAGACAGCTGGGGACAGCTGGGGGACAGCTGGGGACACCTGGGGACACCTGGGGACAGCTGGGGGACAGCTGGGGATACCTGGGGACAGCTGGAGACAGCTGGGGACAGCTGGGGGACAGCTGGGGACACCTGGGGACAGCTGAGGGACAGCTGGGGAACGCCTGGGGGACATCTGAGGATACTGGGGGACAGCTGGGGATACCTGGGGACAGCTGGGGACACCTGGGGATACCTGGGGACAGCTGGGGACAGCTGAGGACAGCTGGGGACAGCTGAGGATACCTGGGGACAGCTGGGGGACAGCTGGGGACACCTGGGGGACAGCTGGGGATACCTGGGGACAGCTGGGGGACAGCTGGGGACAGCTGGGGATACCTGGGGACAGCTGGGGACAGCTGGGAACAGCTGGGGACACCTGGGGGACAGCTGGGGATACCTGGGGACACCTGGGGGACAGCTGGGGATACCTGGGGACAGCTGGGGACAGCTGGGGGACAGCTGGGGATACCTGGGGACAGCTGGGGACAGCTGGGGACAGCTGGGGATACCTGGGGACAGCTGGGGGACAGCTGGGGACAGCTGGGGATACCTGGGGACAGCTGGGGGACAGCTGGGGGACAGCTGGGGACAGCTGGGGATACCTGGGGACAGCTGGGGATACCTGGGGAACACCTGGGGACAGCTGGGGGACAGCTGGGGACAGCTGGGGGACACCTGGGGACAGCTGGGGGACACCTGGGGACAGCTGGGGGACAGCTGGGGATACCTGGGGACAGCTGGAGACAGCTGGGGACAGCTGGGGACAGCTGGGGACACCTGGGGACAGCTGGGGGACAGCTGAGGACACCTGGGGACAGCTGGGGACAGCTGAGGATACCTGGGGACAGCTGGGGACAGCTGGGGACACCTGGGGACAGCTGGGGGACAGCTGGGGATACCTGGGGACAGCTGGAGACAGCTGGGGACAGCTGGGGGACAGCTGGGGACACCTGGGGACACCTGGGGACAGCTGGGGGACAGCTGGGGATACCTGGGGACAGCTGGAGACAGCTGGGGACAGCTGGGGGACAGCTGGGGACACCTGGGGACAGCTGAGGGACAGCTGGGGAACGCCTGGGGGACATCTGAGGATACTGGGGGACAGCTGGGGATACCTGGGGACAGCTGGGGACACCTGGGGATACCTGGGGACAGCTGGGGACAGCTGGGGACAGCTGGGGATACCTGGGGACAGCTGGGGACAGCTGGGGGACACCTGGGGACAGCTGGGGAACACCTGGGGACAGCTGGGGACAGCTGGGGATACCTGGGGACAGCTGGAGACAGCTGGGGATACCTGGGGACAGCTGGGGACAGCTGAGGACAGCTGGGGACAGCTGAGGATACCTGGGGACAGCTGGGGGACAGCTGGGGACAGCTGGGGACAGCTGGGGGACAGCTGGGGATACCTGGGGACAGCTGGGGGACAGCTGGGGACAGCTGGGGATACCTGGGGACAGCTGGGGACAGCTGGGAACAGCTGGGGACAGCTGGGGGACAGCTGGGGATACCTGGGGACACCTGGGGGACAGCTGGGGATACCTGGGGACAGCTGGGGACAGCTGGGGGACAGCTGGGGATACCTGGGGACAGCTGGGGACAGCTGGGGATACCTGGGGACAGCTGGGGGACAGCTGGGGACAGCTGGGGATACCTGGGGACAGCTGGGGGACAGCTGGGGGACAGCTGGGGACAGCTGGGGATACCTGGGGACAGCTGGGGATACCTGGGGAACACCTGGGGACAGCTGGGGGACAGCTGGGGACAGCTGGGGGACACCTGGGGACAGCTGGGGGACACCTGGGGACAGCTGGGGGGCAGCTGGGGACAGCTGGGGATACCTGGGGACAGCTGGGGACACCTGGGGACAGCTGGGGGACACCTGGGGACAGCTGGGGACAGCTGGGGATACCTGGGGACAGCTGGGGACAGCTGGGGACAGCTGGGGATACCTGGGGACAGCTGGGGACAGCTGGGGACACCTGGGGGACAGCTGGGGACACCTGGGGGACACCTGGGGGACAGCTGGGGACACCTGGGAGACAGCTGGGGATACCTGGGGACACCTGGGGACACCTGGGGCTGGGAGGACCACTGAGAGGCTTGGGGGACACATGGGGATGGGCACCTGGGGCTGGGGGGGACACCTGGGGGGATACCTGGGGCTGGGGGAGACACTTGGGGCTGGGGAGACCACCAAGAGGCTTGTGGGACCTCCCAGGACATGTGGGACCCTCTGGGGTTTTTGGGATCATCAAGAGGCTTGTGGGACCTCACGGGGTTTGTAGGATCCCCTTGGACTTGTGGGATCCCCTTGGACTTGTGGGATCCCCCTGGACTTGTGGGACCTCCCAGGACATGTGGGACCCTCTGGGGTTTTTGGGATCATCAAGAGGCTTGTGGGACCTCCCAGGACATGTGGGACCCTCTGGGGTTTTTGGGATCATCAAGAGGCTTGTGGGACCTCACAGGGTTTGTAGGATCCCCTTGGACTTGTGGGATCCCCTTGGACTTGTGGGACCAGCTGGGTTTTGTGGGCCCACCGAGAGTCTCGTGGGACCTCCTGGGGGTCGTGTGCCCCAGGTGACACTTTGCTGTCCCCTTCTCCCCAGCCCCCACCGTGCTGGCAGACGTGCTGCCCTCTGACCCTGCCATGCAGGAGGAGATCTTTGGTCCTGTCCTGCCCATCGTGGTTGTCACCAGCAGGGACGAAGCCATCGACTTCATCAACGCCCGCCCCAGGCCCTTGGCCATCTACGCCTTCTCCTGTGACACCCAGGTGAGTGGGGACCTCAGAGCAGAAGTGTGGGGAGGGACACGGTGCCCACCTCCCCCCCACCCTCTGGAATGCTTTGGGAATGCTCGGAGCCCCCCTCCTCCAGCCACGCCAGGCTGAGGGATGGGGGGTGATGTGTGACCGGCTGAGGTGCAGGACTGAAGCCCAAAAAGGCCCAATCAAACTGTTTAGAGACAGAGTTTTAAGGCTTTAAACAGTAAAAGGTATTTATTTGGGGGTCTGGGGGACTCCCAGCTCTCGCTGGGCAAAGAGTTCCCAGGGTTAAGGGAGAGGGTTGGGGGATTTATACAGGAAAAGGGGAGGTTACAACATCCTTACCTTCTCAGCTCTTGCTGACTTCATTAGATTGCTACAAGGCAATAGCAGACTCCAGCCATAACTTTCTTCTTATTTGTTGGTGGTGACATCCTTTATGTTCCATAACTTTTTTCATATCTGTTGCTGGTGGCATCTTTCCTGTCCTTCATGTGCAGATTTCACATTCTTTGGTGCCCAGCTGGTGCCTAAATGGCCTTGGCAGTGCCTTGTTTTGAGAACAAGACTTTTACACTTTTAGTTATCTTCCAGACAGAAGCTGATCTCGTTCTGGCCTTGTGTTTGGTGACATTGTTGTGGTGGAAAATGACATCTCTCAGCTGCTTTGTTCACTTCTTTCTCAGTTTAACCCTAAATTTTACTGGTTATGAATACAAATTCATTAACACATATTACAAGTTTTAATTCTACATCAAGAAAATTCACACAAACAGCTTGGCCTGATCTCTCCTTATGGGAGTTAATCCTGTCAGGATCTTTCTCTTTTTCACATATATTGCAAGTTTTAATTCTGCATAAAGTGAATTCACACAAACAGCTTGGCCTGATCTCTCCTTACAGGAGTTAATCCTGTCAGGATCTTTCTCTTTTTCACATATATTGCAAGTTTTAATTCTGCATAAAGTGAATTCACACAAACAGCTTGGCCTGATCTCTCCTTACAGGAGTTAATCCTGTCAGGATCTTTCTCTTTTTCACATATATTACAAGTTTTAATTCTGCATAAAGTGAATTCACACAAACAGCTTGGCCTGATCTCTCCTTACAGGAGTTAATCCTGTCAGGATCTTTCTCTTTTTCACATTTATTACAAGTTTTAATTCTACATAAAGTAGATTCCCACAAACAGCTTGGCCTGATCTCTCCTTACAGGACTTAATCCTCTCAGGATCTTTCTCTTTTTCAGAACCCACATCCACCAGAACATTGGGCTTGTCCCCTGGTCCTGGGCAGGGGGTTTGGGTCATGGTCACCTCCCAAAAATGTTCTCCAGAGGGTGCCAGCCTCAGTTGTGGGGCAGGGATTGGAGGTGGAGGGGAGAGGGGCTGAGACCCACGGCCACCTTCTCTGCTTTCCTCCCAGGAGGTGAACGAGGTGCTGGACAGGACAAGCAGCGGTGGCTTCTGTGGCAATGACACCCTGACCCAAGTGACACTGCCCTCACTGCCCTTTGGTGGCATTGGTAGGTCCCAAATCCCCCCAAATCAGCCAGCTCTGACCCCAAGCATCGAGCCTCAGCTCTGCTGGCCCTGGGGAGGGATCAGCAGGAGGGGGGAGAGGGAGCAGCCAAGTCCCGAGGGCTCCGTGGGCTGTGGGGGAACCCTTGGTCAGCAGGTGGGACCCCAGCTCTTTGCTCCTCTCCAACCAGGGCTGAGCTCTTGGGGGGCACTCTGGGAGGTTCCTTCTCCCCGTGGTTCCCACCCCAAGCACCGGGTTCCTCCTGGAGGTGGCAAAACCTCGTTGGGAAAGGCAGGGAATTGTGAAGGTGGCCCCCACAGAAACATCTCCAGATCCTCCTTGCCACCTGCAGTGCCTCTGGAGGTGGGAGACAACTTGGGATCTGTCCCTTCTCACCAAAACTCTCAGCGCCAGGTTTGGGGTTTCTGCTGGATGCCTGGGGGAGGTGCTGAGGTTTCTGCTCCCCTTGCTTGCCCCACAACATCCCCCACCTGGGTGGAAACGTTTCGTGGCAAAGCTCGGGGAGGTTTGGACCACGTGGACATTTCCTGAGTGGTTTTGAGCTGCCTGGGCACCACGAGGGAATTCTGTGCCAGGGTTGGGTCCCTCCATCCATCACCTGCTCCTCATGGAGGTGATGAAGTTCCTCCTGGGGAGGGCGAGGTGCTGGGGAGCAGGCTTTGGGAGTTCCTTCTGCTTTTTGGGACTAAAGAGTAGGAACAAAATGCTTGGAGACATCCGGAGAACCTGTTTGGGGGAACCTGGAGCTCCTCCAGGGCCAAGAGAACCAGTTCCTGCTCTCCAGGGCTCAGGGCAGGGCAGAGGGAGCTCTGCTGCTCTTCCCTCAAAGCACTTCCCAGGTCTCCTGATCTCTGGAAGATGTTCCAGGGAAAACCCCCGGGCTGTGTCTGTGCTCAGCACCTCCAGCCAGCAGGGGAAAAGCAAAATCCTCACCTCCCCCTGGCTCAGGGAACAATTCCTGCTGCTTCCCACTCCCTCTTTTATCTCCCTGGGAATGATTCAGACAGATTGGGTCAGCTGATGGGGTGCAGCCCGGGGCAGGTGGCAGAGCTGAGCTCATTGGGGGGTTGCTGAGTTTGGGGGGGAAGTCACGGGGTGGACATCAGCCACAGGAATGAGGAGGGACCTGAAGGACACTTCCTGGAAGAACCTGAAGGAGGCTTCCAGGAAGGAGGAACCTCAAGAATGCTTCCAGAAGGAACCTGAAGGATGCTTACAGGAAGAGCTTGAAGGAGTCTTCCAGGAAGAACCTCAAGAATTATTCCAGGAAGAACCTGACCTTCTTGGGGTGATGGTTCCTGAGCAGGGGTAGATCTGGGAGAGCAGGAGAATCACTGATGGTGGTGTGGAAGAACCTCAAGAACACTTCTAGAAAGAACCTGGAGGATGCTTCCAGGAAGGAAGAACCTCAAGAATGCTTTCAGGAAGAACCTGACCTTCATGGGGTCCATGCTGGTGGTTCCTGACCATGGGTAGGTCTGGGAGAGGAGTCAGGAGAAGAACTGATGGTGATGATGTGGAAGAACCTCAAGAATGCTGAAGAACCTGAAGGATGCTTCCAGGAAGGAAGAACCTCAAGAATACTTCCAGAAAGAACCTAAAGGATCCTTCCAGGAGGAACCTGATCTCCATGGGGTCTGTGCTGGTGGTTCCTAACTAGGAATAGATCTGGGAGAGCAGGAGAAGCACGGATGAGGATGTGGAAGAACCTCAAGAACACTTCTAGAAAGAACCTGGAGGATGCTTCCAGGAAGGAAGAACTTCAAGAATGCTTCCAGAAAGAACCTGAAGAATGATTCCAGGAAGAACCTGACCTTTATGGGGTTTGTGCTATGGGGTCCCTACCATGGGTAGATCTGGGAGAGCAGGGGAACCACTGATGGTGGTGTGGAAGAACCTGAAGGATTCTTCCAGGAAGAACCTCAAGAATGATTCCAGGAAGAACCTGACCTTTATGGGGTCTGTGCTGGTGGTTCCTAACTATGAATAGATCTGGGAGAGCAGGAGAACCTCTGGTGGTGATGTGGAAGAACCTGGAGGATGGTTCCAGGCAGAACCTGATCTTTGCAGGGTGGTGGTTCCTGACCATGCTCAGATCTGGGAGGGCATTGGTGAGAAGTCAGGGGAACCACTGATGGTGAAGTGGAAGAACCTCAAGAATGCTTCCAGAAGGAACCTGAAGGATTCTTCCAGGAAGAACTTGAAGGATTCTTCCAGGAAGAACCTGAAGAATGATTCCAGGAAGAACCTGACCTTCATGGGGCCTGTGCTGGTGGTTCCTAACTAGGAGTAGATCTGGGAGAGCAGGAGAGGATGATGTGGAAGAACCTGGAGAATGGTTCCAGGAGGAACCTGACCTTTGTAGGGCCCAGGGTGGTGGTTCCTGACCATGCTCAGATCTGGGAGAGCAGGAGAAGCTCTGATGGTGATGTGGAGGAACCTTGAGGATTCTTCCAGGAAGAACCTCAAGAACACTTCTGGGCAGAACCTGGAGGTTGGTTCCTGGCAGAACCTGGAGGTTGGTTCCAGGCAGAACCTGGAGGTTGGTTCCAGGCCGAACCTGGAGGTTGGTTCCAGGCAGAACCTGGAGGGTTGGTTCCTGGCAGAACCTGGAGGTTGGTTCCAGGCAGAACCTGGAGGTTGGTTCCAGGAGGAACCTGGAGGTTGGTTCCAGGCAGAACCTGGAGGTTGGTTCCAGGCAGAACCTGGAGATTGGTTCCAGGAGGAACCTGGAGGTTGGTTCCAGGAGGAACCTGGAGGTTGGTTCCAGGCAGAACCTGGAGGTTGGTTCCAGGCAGAACCTGGAGGTTGGTTCCAGGAGGAACCTGGAGGTTGGTTCCAGGCAGAACCTGGAGGTTGGTTCCTGGCAGAACCTGGAGGTTGGTTCCAGGCAGAACCTGGAGGTTGGTTCCAGGCAGATCCTGGAGGTTGGTTCCAGGCAGATCCTGGAGGTTGGTTCCAGGAGGAACCTGGAGGTTGGTTCCAGGCAGAACCTGGAGGTTGGTTCCTGGCAGAACCTGGAGGTTGGTTCCTGGCAGAACCTGGAGGTTGGTTCAGGCAGAACCTGGAGGTTGGTTCCAGGCAGATCCTGGAGGTTGGTTCCTGGCAGAACCTGGAGGTTGGTTCCAGGCAGATCCTGGAGGTTGGTTCTGGCAGAACCTGGAGGTTGGTTCCTGGCAGAACCTGGAGGTTGGTTCCAGGAGGAACCTGGAGGTTGGTTCCAGGCAGATCCTGGAGGTTGGTTCCTGGCAGAACCTGGAGGTTGGTTCCAGGCAGAACCTGGAGGTTGGTTCCAGGCAGATCCTGGAGGTTGGTTCCTGGCAGAACTGGAGGTTGGTTCCAGGCAGAACTGGAGGTTGGTTCCTGGCAGAACTGGAGGTTGGTTCCAGGCAGAACCTGGAGGTTGGTTCCAGGCAGATCCTGGAGGTTGGTTCCAGGCAGAACCTGGAGGTTGGTTCCAGGCAGATCCTGACCTTTTGCAGGGCCCGTGCTGGTGGTTCCTGACCACGCTCAGCCCTGGGTGGGGTTGCTGAGGAATTAGGGCCTTGCAGCCCCCCAAAACCCCTCAACCCCCTGCAGGGTGACGAGAAGGATCCCCCAAACCCTGCTGAGCTTGGAACGACCCTCGGGAGCGAGGGGGAGGGTCTTGGGGAGGGGGAGGGAAGGACGAGCCCCCCCTCAGGGTGTCAGGAAGCCTTTGGGATGTGCCTGGGGGGGGCGTGGGGGGTCGTGGGGGCAGCGTGGGGCAGTGTGGGGGGTCGTGGGGCAGTGTGGGGCAGTGTGGGGGGTCGTGGGGCAGTGTGGGGCAGTGTGGGGCAGTGTGGGGCAGCGTGGGGCAGTGTGGGGCAGTTGTGGGGCAGTGTGGGGGGTCGTGGGGCAGCGTGGGGCAGTGTGGGGCAGCGTGGGGCAGCGTGGGGCAGCGTGGGGCAGCGTGGGGCAGCGTGGGGCAGTGTGGGGCAGTGTGGGGCAGCGTGGGGCAGCGTGGGGCAGCGTGGGCAGTGTGGGGCAGTGTGGGGCAGTGTGGGGGGTTGTGGGGCAGTGTGGGGCAGTGTGGGGCAGCGTGGGGCAGCGTGGGGCAGTGTGGGGGGTCGTGGGCAGCGTGGGGCAGTGTGGGGCAGCGTGGGGCAGCGTGGGGCAGCGTGGGGCAGTGTGGGGCAGTGTGGGGCAGCGTGGGGCAGCGTGGGGCAGCGTGGGGCAGTGTGGGGCAGTGTGGGGCAGTGTGGGGGGTTGTGGGGCAGTGTGGGGCAGTGTGGGGCAGTGTGGGGCAGTGTGGGGCAGCGTGGGGCAGCGTGGGGCAGCGTGGGGCAGTGTGGGGCAGTGTGGGGCAGCGTGGGGCAGTGTGGGCAGTGTGGGGCAGTGTGGGGCAGTGTGGGGCAGGGGGTTGGAGCCGTGGTGTCGATGTCTTGCAGGGCAGAGCGGGCTGGGTCAGTACCACGGGAGGTTCAGCTTCGAGACCTTCAGCCACCCCCGGGGGTGCCTGCACCGCCACATGGGGCTGGAGCCCCTCAACACCCCCCGCTACCCCCCCTACACCCCCCAGAAGCTGGGGCTGATCATGGCCACCTTCCAGATCAAACGGCGGGGCAACTGCACCCTCCTCTGAGCAGGATGCCCCCCCAAAAAAACGGGTGAAACCCTCCCCTCCTCCTCCTCCTCCTCCTCCGTGCTCTGGGGGAGGAAAAGGACTCTGGGGGAAGCACGAGGACCCCCGGGCACTGATCCCTGGGGGGGGGAGGCAGAGGGGGAGCTCATCCCTGCCCCCCCCAGGACTCAGCCCGACTGGGAATGGCAGCTCCTGGCTCTCTGCTGGGGGGCAAATTGTCCCCTGTGTCCCCCCCCCACCTCATGGATGGACCTGGATCAACCCCCCCCCCCCCCTGCCCCCTCCTCCTGGTTGTATCCCCTGTGTATCCCCCTAGTAAAGGTTTTCAGCATCCAGCACTGCCTCCTGACACCTCCTGGGGGGGTGAGGGGGGGTCCAGACCCCCTCACAGTGTCCCCATCAGTCACCAAACCCCTTGTGTGTCCCATCCCCCCCCCCCCCTGAACCCCAGGAGCTGTTTTGGGTGTCCCAAGGCCAAGGGACAGGACAGGAATCCCCTCCCCACACCCCCCCCAAAACCCCACAGCCCCCCAAAACCCCACAGCTCTCAGGGTCCCCAAAGCCACCTCCTGGGGGGCACTTGTGTCCCCCCCACCCTGCACTGGGTGGGGTTGGAGGAGCCCCGGGGATGGGGATGGGGATGGGGGGGGGGGGGCTCCTCCTGCAGCCCCCCAGGGAGCAACCTCTGGGCTGGGGGGGTCTGGAGAAACCCCCAGGGATGGGGGGGGCAGAGGAACCCCCTCCCCCCCCCCCCCCCCAGGTGATAGGGACCACCCAGGGACCACCTGGGGTTTGTGGGACCACCTGGAGGGTTTTGGGGACCACATGGGGGGGGGGGTCGTGGGACCATCTGGGGGGTTGTGGGACCACCTGGGGCATTTTGGGACCACCTGGGGGATTTTTGGGAGCACCTGGGGGTTTGTGGGACCATCTTGGGGTTCATGGGACCACCTGGGGGGGTTGTGGGACCACCTGGGGGCTTTTTGGGACCACCTGGGGGGGGTCGTGGGACCATCTGGGGGGTTGTGGGACCACCTGTGGGTTTTTGGGACCACTTGAGAGGGTTGTGGGACCATCTTGGGATTCATGGGACCACCTGAGGGGATTTTTGGGACCACCTTGGGGTTCCAGGAACCACCTGGGGGAGTTCGTGGGACCACCTGGTGATTCTGGGGGCCACCTGTAGGGTTTTGGGACCACCTTGGGGTTCCAGGAACCACCTTGGGGTTTGTGGGACCACCTGGGGCTTTCTGGGACCACCTGAGAGGGTTGTGGGACCACCTGCGGTTTTTTGGGACCCCTTGAGGGGTTTTTGGGGCCACCCGAGGCCACCTCCGTCCCCACCTCCCCCCCAGCCCCTTCCCTCCCCTTCCGCTTCCGCCTTCACGCGGCTCAGCCAATCACCGCGCCGCTCTCCCCAGAACCCTCCCCCTTTTCCCTACCGCAGCCAATCAGGACCCTCCGTTCCCCCACAAGCCACGCCCCCCGACCCCGCCCACCTCGCAACGCGCCTGCGCCTCCGCTCCGTGCGCATGCGCAGTAGCGCCGGGGCCGGCCCAGGGTCAGGACTTGGGGGTCCTTGGGGGAGGTGAGGGGGGGGCACAGGGGGGGGGGTTGGTGGCCACCCAGGGGGCTTTGGTGGCCCAGGGGGGCTTTGTCCTGACCCCCGGGGGCTTGGAGTGGTCCCCGGGTCCCGTCTAGGACAGAGGGAGCGGGCTGGATGCCCCCCCCCCCCTCCCCTTTAGGGGATTTTTGGGGTGGGGGCGGCTGGGGTTGGGTTTGGGGGGGGGGGGGAGAGGTTTGGGTGGTTTGGGGTGGGAAAGGGTGAGCTGGGGGGGGTGGAGGGGGGGACAGGGGGTCTGGGGGCTTGGGGGGCATCTGGGTCTCTTGGAAGAATGGGGGGGACCCTGGGGGACTTGGGGGGGCATCTGGTGGAATTGGGGGGGGGCACAGGGGGCTTGGGGGGGGGAATTTGGGTCCTTTGGGGGGCATCCGGGTCTCTTGGAAGAATGGGGGGGACACACACAGGGGATCTGGGGGGCTTGGGGGGGCATCTGGGGGAATTGGGGGGGGGCACAGGGGGCCTGGGTCTCTTGGGGGGCATCTGGAGGAATTGTGGGGGGGCACAGGGGGCTTGGGGGAGCATCTGGATGCTTTGGAGGAATTGGGGGGGGGGCACAGGGGGCCTGGGTCCCTTTTTGGGGGGGCATCTGGGTCCCTTGGAGGTAGGGGGGGGGGTCCAGGGCACCTGGGGCCACCCAGCTGGGACCCTCGTGGTGGGGGGGCAAATCACCTGGGTCCCTTTTTTTTTGGGGGGGGAGGGGGGTGTCAGCACCTTAGGAGGGGGGGTCTCTTGGTTGGGGGGGGGGTGTCTGTCAGGACACTTTGCCCCCCCCCTCGCCCCCCCCGAGACCCTCTGAGGGTCCCTCTGTGGCATCAGGAGCAGCCATGGCCACGCTGCGTCCTGCTCTACCGGGCTGCCCCGCTCAGGTGAGACCCCCCCCCAACCCCCCCCAGCCCCCCAAAAACCCCCCCGGGACCCCCCCCTTTTTTAACCCTTCTCCCCCCCAGGGACCCCCCGCCCCCCCCCCCCCGGCTACCAGCGCCTGCTCAGCACCACCCCCCCCAGGGGCTGCTACAGTGAGTAAAGGGGCACCGAAGCCCCCCCAGACCCTCCCCCTCAGCCCCCCGGGGGGGTGGGGCACTGCCGCCCCCCTTCCCCGGGGGGGGTGGGCACAGCTCTGTCCCCCCCCCAGAGTACGTCAATGTCCAGGAGCCTGCCATGGACCTGCGCTCTGTCACCGACCGGAGCGGCCCAGACCCTGCTCTGGACGGAGCTGATCCGAGGTCCAGAGCTGGGCTGAGGGGGGGGGGCAGCACCCCCAGACCCCCCTGCCTGACCCCCAGAACCCCCCTGCCTGACCCCCAGAACCCCCTGACCCCCCAGAACCCCCTGACCCCCCCCTGACTGACCCCCCAGAACCCCCAGAACCCCCTGACTGACCCCCAGAACCCCCAGAACCCCCCTGCCTGACCCCAGAACCCCCTGACCCCCAGAACCCCCCTGACTGACCCCCCAGAACCCCCCTGACCCCCCCCTAGCCCCCCCCCTGACTGATCCCAGAACCCCCAGACCCCCCCTGCCTGACCCCACCAGACCCCCCCTGCCTGACCCCCTGACCCCCAGACCCCCCTGCCTCACCCTCAGAACCCCCTGACCCCCTTTGCCTGAACCCCTGTCCCCCAAAACCCCCCCTGACCCCCAGACCCCCCCTGCCTGACCCCCTGACCCCCAAAACCCCCTCTGACCCCAGACCCCCCCTGCCTGACCCCCTGACCCCCAAAACCCCCCCTGACCCACAGACCCCCCCTGCTGACCTCCTGACCCCCAGAACCCCCTGACCCCCCCTTGCCTAACGTCCTGACCCCCAGACCCCCCCCTGCTTGACCCCCAAAACCCCCCCTGACCCTTAGACCCCCCCTGACTGACCCCCAGAGCCCCCTGGGGTGCAGAGACCCCGGCTGGGCCAAACCCCCCCCTAACTGTGCCAAACACCCCTCATTGTGCCAAAACCCCCCCTGGCTGATCCAACCCCCCCCTGGCTGTGCCATAACCCCCCCTTATTGTGCCATAATCCCTCTGTAGGGCACCACAACCCCCCCTGGCTAATCCAAACCCCACAGACTGATCCATCCCCCCCCGTCTGATCCATAATCCCCCTGGATGATCTATAACCCCCCCTGGACATGCCATACCCCCCCTCATTGTGCCAAAACCCCCCCCTGGCTGATCCATAACCCCCCCTGGATGTGCCGTAAATCCCTCTGTAGGGCACCATAACCCCCCCTGGCTGATCCAAACCCCCCCTGGCTGATCCATAACCCCCCCTCATGGAGCCATAAACCCCTCTGTAGGGCACCATAACCCCCCCCAGCTGATCCATAACCCCCCTGGATGTGCCATAACCCCCCCTCATGGAGCCATAACCCCTCTGTAGGGCACCATAACCCCCCCCTGGCTGATCCAAACCCCACAGACTGACCCATCCCCCCCTGCCCAACCCCCCTCCCCCCCCAGCTGCTCCCCGTGCCCCCCGCTGACCCCCCCATCCCCCCCCCCTGCCAGGCCTGGCCATGACCCTGAGCTACCTGTTCCGGGAACCCGCCACCATCAATTACCCCTTCGAGAAGGGGCCCCTGAGCCCCCGGTTCCGGGGGGAGCACGCGCTGCGCCGCTAACCCGAGCGGAGAGGAGCGCTGCATCGCCTGCAAGCTCTGTGAGGCTGCCTGCCCTGCACAGGTCTGAGCTCCAGCACCACCCCTGCCTTCATCAGCATCCTCATCCCCATCCTCATCCTCATCCTCATCCTCATCCTCATCCTCATCCTCATCCTCATCCTCATCCCCATCCCCATCCTCATCCTCATCCTTATCCTCATCCCTATCCCTATCCCTATCCTTATCCTTATCCTCATCCTCATCCTCATCCTCATCCTCATCCTCATCCTCATCCTCATCCTCATCCCCATCCCATCCCATCCCCATCCCATCCCCATCCCCATCCCCATCCCCATCCCCATCCCCATCCCCATCCCCATCCCCATCCCCATCCCCATCCCCATCCTCATCCTCATCCTCATCCTCATCTTCATCCTCATCCTCATCCCCATCCTCATCCCCATCCTCATCCCCATCTTCATCCCCATCTTCATCCCCATCTTCATCCCCATCTTCATCCTCATCTTCATCCTCATCTTCATCCTCATCCTCATCCTCATCCTTGTTTTCCTTCTTGTCCTTATCCTTCTCCTTCTCCCTCTCCTCACCTTCATCTTCATCATCATCATCTTCATCCTCCTTGTCCTTCATCCTCATCTTCCTCCTCATCCTCCTCTCTGTCCTCTTCCTCCTCCTGACCTTCCTTCTCATCCTTTTTGCCCTCCTCGTTTTCCTTCTTGTCCTTCTCCTTGTCCTCTTCTTCATCCTCCTCCTCCTTGTCCCCTTCTTCATCCTCCTCCTCCTTGTCCTCTTCTTCATCCTCCTCCTCCTTGTCCCCTTCTTCATCCTCCTTCTCCTTGACCTCTTCTTCATCCTCCTCCTCCTTGACCTCTTCTTCATCCTCCTCCTCCTTGACCTCTTCTTCATCCTCCTCCTTCTTGTCCTCTTCTTCATCCTCCTCCTCCTTGACCTCTTCTTCATCCTCTTCCTCCTTGTCCCCTTCTTCATCCTCCTCCTCTTTGTCCTCTTCTTCATCCTCCTCCTCCTTGTCCTCTTCTTCATCATCCTCCTCCTTGTCCTCTTCTTTATCCTCCTCCTCCTTGTCCTCTTCTTCATCCCCCTCCTCCTTGACCTCTTCATCCTCCTCCTCCTTGTCCTCTTCTTCATCCCCCTCCTCCTTGTCCTCTTCTTCATCCTCCTCCTCCTCGACCTCTTCTTCATCCTCCTCCTCCTTGTCCTCTTCTTCATCATCCTCCTCCTTGTCCTCTTCTTTATCCTCCTCCTCCTTGTCCTCTTCTTCATCCCCCTCCTCCTTGACCTCTTCATCCTCCTCCTCCTTGTCCTCTTCTTCATCCTCCTCCTCCTCGACCTCTTCTTCATCCTCCTCCTCCTTGACCTCTTCTTCATCCTCCTCCTCCTTGACCTCTTCTTCATCCTCCTCCTCCTTGACCTCTTCTTCATCCTCCTCCTCCTTGTCCCCTTCTTCATCCTCCTTGTCCTCTTCTTCATCCTCCTTGACCTCTTCTTCATCCTCCTCCTCCTCGACCTCTTCTTCATCCTCCTCCTCCTCCTTGTCCTCTTCTTCATTCTCCTTGTCCTCTTCTTCATCCTCCTCCTTGCCCTTTTCCTCCCCCTTCCTCCTCACCTTCCTCCTCCTCCTCCCCCTCCTCCTTCCTCTCCTCCCCCCACATCCCACCCGGATCAATCTGGGACTTCCTATCTCGGATTCCCAGCCCTGGGGGGGAGGTTCTGGGGGGGTTTGGGGTTCATGTGACACGTCCCCCCCCCCGTGTCCCCCCCCTCCCCTTTAGGCCATCACCATCGAGGCCGAGCCCCGCGCTGACGGGAGCCGCCGCACGACGCGCTACGACATCGACATGACCAAGTGTATCTACTGTGGGTTCTGCCAGGAGGCCTGTCCTGTCGATGCCATCGTGGAGGTGACACCCCCAACCCCCCCAGTCACACCCCACGGCCCCCCCGCCCCACCGGCCCCCCCCACCCTGCACCTCTGGGAACGACCCTGTGGTGGTCAGTGGGACGGGAGATGAGGTGGAGCGGGCGGGGAGGGGGACAGGGGGGTGACAGGGAGGGGGACAGGGGAGTGACAGGGTGACAGGGAGGGGGACAGGGAACAGGGGACAGGGGAGAGGTGACAGGGAGGGGGACAGGGAGGGTGACAGGGTGACAGGGGGGTGACAGGGATGGTGACAGGGGACAGGGGGCAGGTGACAGGTGACAGGGAGGGGGACAGGGAGGGTGACAGGGAGGGTGACAAGGGGCAGGTGATGGGGGCAGGTGACAGGGAGGGTGACAGGGTGACGGGGAGGGTGACAGGGCAGGTGATGGGGGGCAGGTGACAGTGGGGAGGTGACAGTGGGCAGGGTGACAGTGGGGAGGTGACAGGGGGCAGGTGATGGGGGGCAGGTGACGGGGTAGGTGACGGGGAGGGTGACAGGGAGGGTGATGGGGCAGGTGACAGTGGACAGGGACAGTGGGCAGGTGGCAGTGGGAAGGTGACAGGGGAAGGGTGACAGGGGGGGTCACTACCAACCCCCTCCTTCCCAGGGGGTCATTCCTGTCCCTTTTTATTCCCCAGGGAGGGATCATTCCCATCCCCTTCCTTCCCACTCTCTTCCTTCCCAGGAGGGGGATCATTCCCAACCCTCTTTTTGGGGTGGGGGGTTCCCAACCCCCTGTTTCCTGGAGGGGGGGTCATTCCCACCCTCTTCCTTCCCAGGGGGATCATGCAGGTGACAGGGGGCAGGTGACAGGGGGCAGGTGACAGGGGGCAGGTGGTGGCCCCACTGGGGGTTGTTCCTGGCCACTGAACTCGTGGAGCTGTGGTCTGGGTGGTTGGGGAGGGAGGAGGAGAGGGAAGGAGTTGATGGAAAGAAGTCCTGAGGGCAATGGGAGAGGGTTTGGGGGGGGGGGGGATGGTGGGACCGCTGCTCCCCAACATCTCCAGCAGTGCCCTGGAGGAGGGGACAGAGGGTGGGGACACAGAGCTGGGAGGGGGGGGTGGCCCAGCAGCTGTGCTGCCATCCTGGGAGAGCTGGGGATGGGCTGGAGGGGCTGGGGGGGGAGATGTTGGGGGAGATGCCAGGAGTGGGGAGTCTTCCATCCGGGCAAGGAGAAGCCCAGGGAGCAGGAGAGGTTGGGGAGGGAGGTGGCAGAGGAAAGGGACCTGGGGGACAGCAGGGTGAGCACCAGCAATGTGCCCTGGTGGCATCTGGGGGGGTTGGGAGGGCAGGAGAGGTTCTGCTCCCCCTCTGGTGAGGCCACAGCTGGAAGAGGAGAAACTTCTGGAGTGGGAGGGAGGGAGCCCTGGTCCAGGCTGCCCAGAGAGGTGGGGGAGGCTCCATCTCTGGAGGCTTCCAACCCCCCCTGGACACCATCCTGGGTGGGTGACCCACACTGGGTGACCCTGCCCTGGCAAGGGGGGGTTGGACTCCATCATCACCTCTCGAGGTCCCTTCCAACCCCCCGTGGACACCATCCTGGGTGGGTGCCCCTGCCCTGGCAGGGGGGGGTTGGGTTCCATCATCTCCTGAGGTCCCTTCCAACCCCCCCCTGGACACCATCCTGGGTGGGTGCCCCACACTGGGTGCCCCTGCCCTGGCAAGGGAGGGGTTGGGCTCCATCATCACCTCTTAGGTCCCTTCCAACCCTTCTGAGGGTCCCAGGGAAGACACCCCCCCCCCAAAAAAAAACAAAAAACCAGCCCCCAGCCCCTTCCCTTGTCCCCCCAGGGTCCCAACTTCGAGTTTTCCACGGAGACCCACGAGGAGCTGCTCTACAACAAGGAGAAACTCCTCAACAACGGGGACAAGTGGGAGGCTGAGATTGCTGCCAACATCCAGGCTGATTATCTGTACCGGTGACAGCCCCCCCGGGCCCCCCCGCCCCCCACAAATAAAGGATATTTTTTTTGGGGGGGAAACCCCCCACCCCCTCCCCAACCTCGGGGGCACCTCCTGAACCTGCCTCTGTCTCTGTCTCTTTTTCAGCACTGGGGAAGGGGTTGGATCCCCCCCCTCGGGGGGTATTTTGGGGAGGGGGGGGGGGATGGGGGTCTTGGGGGTGACCTCGTTGGGGTGGGGGGCACAGGGATGGGGGCTGCAGGGATAGGGGTGGGATGGGGAGGAGGAATATGGGGGGAATAAGGCTGGGGGGGCATCTGCTCCGTGGCTGAATTTGGGGGGGGTCATTCCCAAGCCCCTGATTTCTGGAGGGGTCATTCCTGACCCTCATTTTCCTGTGTGGGGGGGGTCATTCCCACCCCCTTCCTTCCCAGGGGGAGTCATGCCCAACCTTTTTTTCCCAGGGGGGTCATTCCTGACCCTCTCCTTCCTGGGGGTCTCATTCCTGACCACTTTTTTCCTGGGGGGGGGTCATTCCTAACCCCTTCTTCTTGTGGGGGAGATCATTCCCACCCCTACTTCCCGGGGGGGTCATTCCCACCTCAATCCTTCCCAGGGTTGGGGGGAATCATTCCTCATCCTCTTTTTCCCGGGGGGGGGGGGGGGGGAGGGAATGATTCCCAACCCTTTTTTTCCGTGGGAGGGGAGGTCACTACCGACCCCCTCCTTCCCGGGGGGGTCATTCCTGTCCCTTTTTATTCCCCGGGGATCATTCCCACCCCTTTCCTTCCCACCCCTTTCCTTCCCACGCCTTTCCTTCCCACCCCTTTCCTTCCCGGGGGGGGGGGTCATTCCCAACCCTCTTTTTGGGGTCCCCAACCCCCTATTTCCTGGGGGGGGTCATTCCCACCCTCTTCTTTTCCAGGGGGCATCGTGCCCAACCCTTTATTTTCCGAGGGGGGGGGGGGGGGGGGGGGGCATTCCCAACCCCCTATTTCCCAGGGTGATGGTGGGGGGGGGGGTCATTCCCGACCCTTTTTTTCCCAGAAGGGACCATTCCCACTTCCCTATTTCCCTCTGGGACGGGGGGGGGGGGGGGGCTCTTTCCGTTGTTCTTTTCCACCTCCAGGAGTTTGGGGAGGGGGGGTGTTGGGTTTTGGGGGGGTGGGGGGGTCCTATGAGTGTCCTCAGTTTCCCAACTCCCCACGGGACTGGGGGTGCTCTCGGTCCGTCCCGGTTCCCAAAAATCCCGTGGGGGGGGAACAGCCCCAGTCCTAGAGGGGGTCCCGGGCTGCGATGGTACCGGACGGGTCGGTCCCACCCCAAAACCCGGTCCCACCCCCCCCTTGCCCCGGTCCCACCCCCCCTGACCGGGTCCTTCCTGGGGAAGAGGAAGTGCAGAGCCCGGCGTGTCCGGGTAGGGGCGGGAGGTATTTGGGGGGGGGGTGGGGGTCTTACACTTCCTGCACCCCCCCACTATGCCCAGGAAGGGCCGGGGGTCCCAAAAATGGAGGGGGTCCCAAAAATAGGGGGGGGTCCCAGAGGATGAGAGGGGTCCGGAGCAGCCAATTCCCCCGCTGAGCTCAAAAAGGGGGGGCCCGGGACTGCACCCCCCCCCCCTCCCCGCTGTTTTTGGAGGTCCTGGGTCTGGGGGGGGGGGGTTGTTCTAGTTGGGGGATCCCGGGCAGCTCGCACCCCCCCCCCCCTCCTCTCCCCAGGAGATTTGGGGTCCCGAGGGAATGGGGGGGACCTCGGGGTCCCGGAGCTGAGTGCCCCCCGTTTCCCCCCCCCCCCTCTGTGGGTCCCGGGGCGGTCCCGGGGGTGTGGGTGGGATTTGGGACCTTGAGTCAGAGGCAGCTGAGCTGGGAGGGGGGGGATGGGGCGGGATTTGGGGAGAATTCGAAAGGATTTTGTAAGTTCCGTGCTGGGAAGAGCCGCTCGGGAGCAGGAAGGGTCCCTGCCCCCTCCCCAGACACCCCGGGACCCCCAGCGAGCCCCCCGAGCCCCTCCGGGACCCCCAGCTGGAACCCCGGGATCCCCCGAGCCCTTCGGAACTTCCCGGGAACCCCCGGAACCCCCCGGGACCCCCAGCGAGATCCCCAGCGAGACCCCGGGACCCCCAGCGAGCCCCCCGGGACCCCCCGAGCCCTTCGGAACTTCCCGGGAACCCCCGGAACCCCCCGGGACCCCCAGCGAGATCCCCAGCGAGACCCCGGGACCCCCAGCGAGCCCCCCGGGACCCCCCGAGCCCTTCGGAACTTCCCGGGAACCCCCCGGGATCCCCAGCGGGACCCCCGAGCCCCTCGGAACCCCCCCGGGACCCCCTGAGCCCTTCGGAACCCCCCGGGACCCCCCGAGCCCTTCGGAACTTCCCGGGAACCCCCCGGGATCCCCAGCGAGACCCCCGAGCCCCTCGGAACCCCCCCGGGACCCCCTGAGCCCTTCGGAACCCCCCGGGACCCCCGACCCGACCCTTGGAACCTTTGGGCAAACGCCGGGACCCCTGACCGGACCCTTGAGAGCCCTCGGGGGCCCCCAGCCAGACCCCCAGAACCCTTGGGTAGAACCTCGGGACCCCCGGCCAGACCCCCAGAACCCTTGGGTAGAACCTTGGGACCCCTGGGCAGACCCCCAAGGACCCACGGGCAGCCCCTGGCCCCCCAGCAATCTCTTGAGACCCCCGGGACCCCCAGAGAGACCCTTGGGACCTTCAACCAGACCTTTGGGACCCCCAGAGAGACCCTTGGGACCCTCAACCAGACCTTTGAGACCCTTGGGACCCCCAGAGAGAGCCCCAGACCCCTAGAGAGACTCTTGGGACCTTCAACCAGACCTTTGAGATCCTTGGGACCCCCCCCAAGAACCTTTGAGACACTTGGGACCCCCAGATAGACTCTTGGGACCCCCACCCAGACCTTTGAGACCCTCGGGACCCCCAGCCAGACCCTTGGGACCCTCAACCAGACCTTTAAAGCCCCACCCCCCCCCCCCGCAAGCAAACTCCTGGGGTCACCCCTTTCCCCTTCCCTCTTCACCCTTGCTATCCCTCACCCCATTTTTTTTTTTTTTTATTTTTTTTTTTTGTCCTCCCACCCTAGGTGGGTGCCCCCAGGTGTCAGCACCCCAGGGGGGGTCCCGGGGGGGTCAGATGGGGTCCCTGTTCCGCAGTGAGGAGGTTTGCCTGGCACAGCTCTTCCTGCACTCAGCCTCTGCCTACAGCTGCATCAGCGAGCTGGGGGAGAGGGGGCTGCTGGAGTTCAGGGACGTGAGTAGGGGGGCTTGGGGGGGGGAGTTGGGGGGCCCCTTGGGGGGGTTTGGGTGGTCTGGGTGGCTCTGGTGGGGTTGGGGTGCCCTGGGTGGGTCTGAGTGGGTTTGGGTGCAGAAGAGGTGCCATGGGTGGGTTTGGGGTACCCTGGGTGGATCTGGGTGTGTTTGGGGAAGGTCGTTTAATTTGGGGTGCCCTGGGTTGGTCTGGTGGGTTTGGGGTGCTCTGGGTGGGTTTGGGTGCAGAGGGGGTGGTCTGGGTGTGTTTGGGGAGGGTCGTTTAATTTGGGGTTCTCTGGGTGGGTCTGGTGGGTTTGGGTGCAGAGAGAGTGCCCTGTTTGGGTTTGGGGTACCCTGTTTGGGTTTGGGGTGCCCTGGGTGTTTTTGGGTGGGTTTGGGTGCAGAAGGAGTGCCCTGTTTGGGTTTGGGGTACCCTGCTTGGGTTTGGGGTACCCTGGGTGTTTTTGGGTGGGTTTGGGTGCAGAGGGAGTGCCCTGTTTGGGTTTGGGGTGCCTTGTTTGGGTTTGGGGTGCCCTGGCTGCAGGGAGTGGACGTTTTGGGGGCCACATCCTGGTGCTGTGCCGGGCGGGTGCTGATGCTCCCCAGCCCCTCTCCCCTCAGGATATTCACCCCCTTTTTCTCCCCTGTGCCCCCCAAAAGCTGAACCCCAAGGTCAGCGCCTTCCAGCGACGCTTCGTGGGGGAGCTGCGGCGCTGCGAGGAGATGGAGAAAACCTTCAGTGGGTGCTTCGGGGGGACCCCTCCGGGTGGGGGTGTGTGTGAAATGCTTTGGGGGTGCTCCCCAACTCCATCGTTTTAATTTGGGGTTTTTTTTTGGGGGGGTGTTTGTTGTTTTTTTCTGGGTTTTTTGGGGGCAGCTTTCTTGCAGCAGGAGCTGCGGGAAGCCGGGCGGGCGCTGGGGCCGTGTCGGGAGAATCCGCGGGCACCGGGGGCTCGGGAAGCTCTGAGGGTGCAGGAACAGTCGGAGCAGTTGTCCCGGGAGCTGCGGGAGGTCAGCTCCAACAGGACCTCCCTGCTCCATCGCCTGAGGGACCTCCGGAGGTACCTCCATGTCCTGCGGGAGGGACAGCGCTTCACCAGCCTGACGGTGGGGACAGCAGCGATGGGGGGAAGGGGAGAGCTCTGGGAGGGAGGTTGGGGTCCTATGGGTTGGGCTGGGAGGGTTTGAAGTCCTTGGGATCCCCTGGGTTGGTCTGGGGGGGGTTGGGATGGGTGGGTTGGTTTGGGTGCCTTGGGTTGGTCTGGGTGGGCTTGAGGTCCTCGGGGTCCCATGGGTTGGTCTGGGAGAGTTTGAGGTCCTTGGGGTCCCCTGGGTTGGGCTGGGAGGGTTTGGGGTCCCATGGGTTGGTCTGGGAGGGTTTGAGGTCCTTGGGGTCCCCTGGGTTGGTCTGGGGGGGTTTGGGGTCCCATGGGTTGGGCTGGGAGGGTTTGAGGTCCTTGGGGTCCCCTGGGTTGGGCTGGGAGGGTTTGGGGTCCCATGGGTTGGGCTGGGAGGGTTTGGGGTCCCATGGGTTGGTCTGGGTGCCTTGGGTTGGTCTGGGTGGGTTTGGGATGGGTGGGTTTGGGGTCATATGGGTTGGTCTGGGTCCCCTGGGTTGTTCTTGGGTGGGTTTGAGGTCCTATGGGTGCCCTGGGTTGGTCTGGGTGGGGTTGGGGTCCCCTGGGTTGCTCTGGGTGTGTTTGGGGTCAGTCTGGGTGTGTTTGGGGTGCTGTGGGTGCAGAGGATTTGGGGTGGGTGGTTGGGTTTGGGGTTCTCTGGGGTTGTTCTGGGTGGGTTCATCTCTTTGCACCCCATCACCACAGCCCCCCCTGGGCTCCCCCCCACGGCCTCGGGCGTCCTCGGAGCACGAGCCCCTCCTGGACCCGTCCCTGCACCAGCACCTGGAGCGCAAAATCCAGTGAGGGGGGGACAGGGGCTGGGGACGGGGACACGGCTGGGGGGTGGGGGGAATGGGGGAGGACAAGGCTGGGAGAGGGGCTATGGGGCAGCTGAGAAGGTTGTAGGGTGAAGGATGGAGAAAGATGATGAGGAAAATGAAAAGGTTGTAGGATGAGGGTTGGAGATGGGTTATGAGGAAAATGAGAAGTTTGTAGGACGAGGGTTGGAGATGGGTTGTGAGGAAAAAGAGAAGGTTGTAGGGTGAGGGTTGGAGAGGGAGCATGGAGCAACCTGAGAAGGTTGTAGGATGAGATGGAGAAGGCTGATGGGGCACCTGAGAAGGTTGTAGGATGAGGGTTGGAGATGAGTTATAAGGAAAATGAAGGTTGTAGGATGAAGATTGGAGAAGGACCATGGGGCAGCTGAGAAGATTGTAGGGTGAGGGTTGGATATGGGTTATGAGGAAAATGAAAAAGTTGTAGGGTGAGGATTGGAGAGGGACTATGGGGCAGCTGAGAAGTTTGTAGGGTGAGGGTTGGAGCTGGGTTATGGGACATCGTGACCGTGGGGCAGCCTGTGGGAGCTGGGTTGGGGGTGAGCCATGGGGCAGCAGGCAAGGCTTGGAGCTGGGCCGTGGGGCAGTGGCCACCCCAGCAGCCACCCGTGTCCGTGTCCCTCAGCTTCGTGGCCGGCGTCATCCACCCCTGGCGGGTCAGCGCCTTCGAGCGGCTCCTGTGGCGCGCGTGCCGTGGCTACCTGGTGGCCAACTTCGTGGAGATGCCCGAGCCCATGGAGGACCCCGCCACGGTGAGCAGGACACCGGGGGGGGGGCGGTGGGGATGGTGGGGACGTGGGGACAGAGGTGACACGGGCTGCGGTGTCCCCAGGGCGAGAGCATCACCTGGGTCATCTTCCTCATCTCCTACTGGGGCGAGCAGATCGGGCAGAAGATCCGGAAGATCTCAGACTGGTGAGCAGAGGTTTATTGAGCAAGGGGTGTGTGTGTGTGTGTGTGTGTGTGTGTGTGTGTGTCCCACACCCACCCATGGGGCTGAGCCCTGGCACCCCACGCTGTGTTGGTGTCCCCTTGTCCCAGCTTCCACTGCCACGTCTATCCCTACCCCGAGAGCGAGGCCAGCCGGGAGGACGTCATCAACGGGCTGCAGAGCCAGATCCAGGACCTCAGCCTGGTGAGCTGGGCCCCACGGGCAGGACCCCATGGGCAGGACCCCACGGGCAGGACCAGGGAGACCCCACCGGGAGCCTCCCCGTGGCCCTGACCCCCCCGTGGGACACCCGCAGGTGCTGGAGGAGACGGAGCGGTTCCTGGCGCAGGTGTTGGACAAGGTGGTGGTGGCTCTGCCCACCTGGAGGGTGCAGGTGCAGAAGATGAAGGCCATCTACCTCGTCCTCAACCTGTGCAGCTTCGATGTCACCAAGAAGTGCCTCATTGCAGAGGTCTGGTGCCCCGTGCAGGACCTCACCCAAGTGCAGGAGGCTCTGCGACAGGGATCGGTGGGTTGCTTGGTGGCCCCAGCTCCTCGTGTCAGGGGTTGCTTGGTGGCCCCAGCTCCTCGTGTCAGGGGTTGCTTGGTGGCCCCAGGTCCTCGTGTCAGGAGCTGCTTGGTGGCCCCAGGTCCTCGTGTCAGGGGTTGCTTGGTGGCCCCAGGTCCTCGTGTCAGGGGTTGCTTGGTGGCCCCATGTCCTCATGCTGAGGGTCACTCAGTGTCCCCATGTCCCCAGACCAGTTGTTGCTTGGTGTCCCCATGTCCTTGTGCCAGTGGTCACTTGGTGGCCCCATATCCTCATGCCAGGAGCTGCTTGGTGGCCCCATGTCCCCATACCAGTGATCACTTGGTGACCCCATGTCCCCATACCAGGGGTCACTTGGTGTCCCCATCCCCTCATGCCAGAGGTCACTCAGTGTCCCCATGTCCCCATACCAGTGGTCACTCAGTGTCCCCATGTCCCCATACCAGTGATCACTTGGTGTCCCTGTGCCCTCATGCCAAGGGTCACTCAGTGTCCCCATGTCCCCATACCAGTGATCACTTGGTGACCCCATGTCCCCATACCAGGGGTCACTTGGTGTCCCCATCCCCTCATGCCAAGGGTCACTCAGTGTCCCCATGTCCCCATACCAGGGGTCACTTGATGTCCCCATCCCCTCATGCCAAGGGTCACTCAGTGTCCCCATGTCCCCATACCAGGGGTCACTTGGTGTCCCCATCCCCTCATGCCAAGGGTCACTCGGTGTCCCCATGTCCCCAGACCAGACATTGCTTGGTGTCCCCGTGTCCTCCCACTGGGTTTGCTTGGCGTGTCCCCTCATCCTCACGCCCGAGGCCACTCAGTGTCCCCAGGTGGGTGCTGTGGTGGCTCAGGGTGCTGTCCCCACAGTACCAGAGTGGCTCAAGCGTGGAGTGCTTCGTGCAGCGTGTCCCCACCTCCGAGAGTCCCCCGACCCTCATCCGCACCAACAAGTTCACCGCTGGCTTCCAGAACATCGTGGATGCCTACGGGGTGGCCACTTACCAGGAGGTCAACCCCGGTAAGACCCCCTTGGGCCTCTCTCCCGTGGCTTTGGGGGGGGTGTAGGGCCCCGCGTGACGCCGTCCCCGTGTCCCCCACAGCGCCCTACACCATCATCACCTTCCCCTTCATCTTTGCCATCATGTTTGGGGACGTGGGGCACGGGCTGCTCATGTTCCTCTTTGCCCTCTGGATGGTCCTGAATGAGAAGAGCCCCAACCTGCGTCAGGCCACCAATGAGGTGAGGGGGATGGGGTGGGACGTGGGATGGAGGTGTGGGACATGGGGTGGGACGTGGGATGGAGGTGTGGGGCATGGGGTGGGACGTGGGATGGAGGTGTGGGGCATGGGGTGGGGCGTGGGATGGGGCTGGAGGTGTAGGACATGGCTGGGAGCATGAGGATGTGGGATGGGGTTGGGACATGGGATGGAGGTGTGGGGCATGGGATGGGGTTGGGGCATGGGATGGAGGTGTGGAGGAGGGTTGGAGGTGTGGGACATGGTGTGGGGCACAGGATGGGGTTGGGGCACGGGGTGGGGTTGGAGGTGTAGGACATGGCTGGGGGCATGAGGATGTGGGATGGGATTGGGACATGAAATGGGGTTGGGTGTGTAGGATGTGGTTGGGGGGCGTGTCTCTACATGGAGACATGGGACAGGGTTGGGAGGTGTGGGACATGGCTGGGGATGTGAGATGGGGTTGGAGATGTGGGACATGGTTGGGAACACGAGGTGGGGTTGGAGTTGTGGGATGGGGTTGGAGATGATGTAGGACATGGTTGGGAACATGAGGTGGAGCTGGAGATGTGGGATGAGGTTGGAGTTGTGGGACATGGGAACACAAGGTGGGGTTGGAGATGTGGGATGAGGTTGGAGATGATGTGGGACATGGTTGGGAACACGAGGTGGGGTTGGAGATGTGGGATGGGGTTGGAGATGATGTGGGACATGGTTGGGAACACGAGGTGGGGTTGGAGGTAACGCTTTGGGGCACCAGATGGGGTTGGAGCCGTGTGGATGGGGTTGGTGTCAGAGGATGGGGCTGGGGGATGGTGTGGGGCAGGGGAGGTGGTGTGGGACATGGCAGCCACCTTCCCTCCCCCTGCCCAGATCTGGCTGACGTTCTTTGAGGGCCGTTACCTCCTCCTGCTCATGGGGGCCTTCTCCATCTACACCGGCTTCATCTACAACGAGTGCTTCAGCAAAGCCACCGTCATCTTCCCCTCTGCCTGGAGCGTGGCCACCATGGCCAACCACTCCTCCTGGAGGTGGGACCCCCCCAACGCCCCCCAGGGACCCCCCCTCCGAGTCCCTGCCTGCACTGACCCCCCCTGCTCTGCCCCCAGCTCTGCCTACCTCGCTACCCACCCCTCCCTCACCCTGAATCCCAACATCACCGGCGTCTTCCGAGGACCGTATCCTTTTGGGATCGACCCGGTGAGCGTCCCAGGGGGGAGAGGACAAGGTGGGACCCTTGGTGGGGTCCCAGAACCCGGTGGACCCAATGTCTCACCCACCTTCTCCGTGACAGATCTGGAGCTTGGCCACCAACCACCTCAACTTCCTCAACTCCTTCAAGATGAAGATGTCCGTGGTGCTGGGGGTCATCCACATGAGCTTTGGGGTCATCTTGGGGGTCTTCAACCACGTGTGAGTCGTCCCCCCCCCCCTCGTGGCTTCAGCCACGAGCTCTGGCCACCCGTGGTCACGCCGGGTTGGGGCTGATGAGTGGTGGGGACCCAGGAGACACGTGCAGGTTTTTGACGAGGTTTTTGATGATCTTTTTGACCACGCTGAGGTTTCTGATGTCCCCTCTGGTCCCAGGCACTTCCGGCAGTGGCACCGCTTGGTGCTGGAGCTCCTGCCCGAGATGGTTTTCCTCCTGGCTCTCTTTGGTTACTTGGTCTTCCTCATCTTCTACAAGTGGATCAAGTTTGATGTCTCTGACTCCATGGTGGCTCCCAGCATCCTCATCCACTTCATTGACATGTTCCTCTTCACCTCCAACCCCAGCAACCTCCCTCTCTACCAGGGACAGGTACCACCCGGACAAGATGGACCCAGACCACCCCGGGACCCTCTTTTTTTTTTTTTTTATTTTGCCCCTCTTCATCCTGAGCTGGAGGTGGGGGGACCCTAAAAGTTGTCCCCGACCCCGTGTCAGGTGGCGGTGCAGACGCTGCTGGTGGTGCTGGCGCTGGCGTCGGTGCCGGTTCTGCTCCTGGGGACACCTCTCTACCGGTGGTACCGACAGCGTGTGCCGAGGCCCGACTGTCCCCTGGTGAGGTGGTGGTGACAGCCGGGCCCTGGGGGGCTGGGGGGACACACGGGATGGGGGGGCTGTCACTGCTGGTGCTGTCCCCACAGCCGGTGGCCGGCGAGGAGCAGGAGCCGCTGCTGGAGGGGCAGAACTCGGGCACCTCCGTCAATGCCACCAGGGAGGACGTGGAGAGTGGGGAGCACGGGCCTGACACCGAGGTGAGGGCCACCAGCTCCGTTGGGATCATTGTCAGGGTTGGAAAGGACCTTTAAGGTCATCCAGTTGCGACCCCCAGATCAAAGCCCCCATCCCACCTCCCACCGGATCAAAGCCCCATCATCCAGCCTGACCTTCCAGAGATGGAGGGGGCTTCCACCACCTCTCTGGGCAACCTGTGCCAGGGTCTCCCCACCCTCGTGGGGAAGAACTTCTTCCTCACATCCAATCTCAACCTCTCCTCCTCGAGTTTGAATCCATTCCCCATCTCCTCCTAAAAAGTCCCTCCCTGGATCCCCCTGCTGCGATAAGGTCTCCTCAGGACCTTCTCCTCCCCAGACTGAATAACCCCAACTTTTTGGGGTGTTGTGGGGAAGAACTTCTTCCTCACATCCATTCTCAACCTCTCCTCCTCGAGTTTGAATCCATTCCCCTTGTCCTATCATTCCCTCCCCTCCTAAAAAGTCCCTCCCTGGATCCCCCTGCTCCAGGGGCTACCCTTGGAACCTCCTCTTCCCCAGACTGAATAACCCCAACTTTTTTGGGGTGTGGTGGGGAAGAACTTCTTCCTCACATCCAATCTCAACGTCTCCTCCTCGAGTTTGAATCCATTCCCCTTGTCCTATCACTCCCTCACCTCCTAAAAAGTCCCTCCCTGGATCCCTCTGCTCCGATAAGGTCTCCTCGGGACCTCCTCTTCCCCAGACTGAATTACCCCAACTTTTTTGGGGTGTGGTGGGGGTTGGTAGGGTTGGTTGTGCCTGACACTTGTGCTGTCCCCACAGCACCTGGACTTGTCCCAGATCTTCATGCACCAAACCATCCACACCATCGAGTACTGCCTGGGCTGCATCTCCAACACCGCTTCCTACCTCCGCCTCTGGGCCCTCAGCTTGGCCCACGCCCGTCAGTCCTGGTGCCTTCACCCACCATTTACCCCCTTCCCTCCCACCCCCGGGGAGACCCTCACCCTTCCCCTTCTCTCCCCAGAGCTCTCGGAGGTCCTGTGGACCATGGTGCTGAGGAACGGCTTCGTGGGGCTGAGCTACGCGGGGGCCTTGGTGCTGCTCCCCGTCTTCGCCGCCTTCGCCGTCCTCACCGTCGCCATCCTCCTGGTGATGGAGGGGCTCTCCGCCTTCCTCCACGCTCTGCGCCTCCACTGGTGAGCTCCGTCCCCCTATCTCCAGGGTTTGGGGTCTCCGAGGAGGGGTTGGGGTCACCAAGCCCCCCACCCCACCCTTCCTTCACCTCCTTCTCCCGACTCCCAGGGTGGAATTTCAGAACAAGTTTTACTCCGGTGCTGGGTACAAGTTGTGTCCCTTCGCCTTCACCCACGACCTCTGCGAGTAGCCAGCCTCGTGGTGGGGGGGTCGGAGAGTTGGCTGGACCCCAACCCACCCCACCACCACCACCTTGCCCCCCCCCCCCCTCCCCAAACCCCCTCCAGAACCCCGGGGGTGGTGGGAGCAGTGAATAAAACCATCCCCGTGGCTCAGCCCCATCTCTGTGCCCTCTGCTGTGGTTCTGGGGGGTGTGGGTGGTCCTGGGGGGTGTAGGGGTCCCTGTCCGTCCCCCCCCCAAATCACTGTTGCCCATAGGTGAAGGGGGGGGCAGTGGTGGGGCTGTAGGTGCTGAGGGGGGGGAAGGTGGGCAGGGGGTAGGGCAGTGCGCGGGGTTTGGGTCCCCCATAGACACCAGGGGGCTGGAAATGGGGGGGGAAGGTGTGTGGGGGGGTGGGTTGGGGGGTTCCCACTCTATGGGGAGCCCCCGGGGGGGCGGGGAGAGAGGGTAAGAGGGGGTCAGCTGCCCCCCCTCTGCCAGCCCCTCTACCTTTCTGCTGCTTCTCGGGGTGGGGGTGTAGGGGGGTAGCCCGGGCACGGGGCACAGCACCCAGCAGGGACCCTGCTGAGACCCCACACCTGCAAGAGAAATGGGGGAGGGGGTCAAGAGGGTGGTGTGGAGCCCCTCATGTTGGGGGGGGGAGGTTTGGAGGAGGTTTGGAGGCTTTACCAGGGCTCAGGGTCCCCATCCCGAAAGCCTTTGGCGAAGGGGTTGCTGGCGATCTTCAGTTGGGTGATCTGGGGAGGGGAGGGGGTGAGAGGGGGGGCTTTCTGAGGGGGTGGGACACGACATGGGGGTCCCCTCTAGGCTAGGGGCTCACCCGGTGGTTCTGGTAAGCTGTGACGGCCATGAACTGGGTCTCGGGGAAGCTGAAGGTCTTGAAGTTCTGGTGGGCGAAGCGCTCGCTGTCGCGCCGCGGGTCAACGAAGACGACGTGGAAGCGGGGTTGGTAGCGGTGCATGGAGTTGAGGATGATCTAGGGTGGTAGTGGGGGGAAGAGGGGGGTTGAGGAGGTGGGTGAGACCACCCTCACACTCACCCCCCCACCCTGGTCCGGGTCCTCACGTGGCCGTTGTCATCCAGGAGGTTGTTGGTCAACTTGAGTTTGTCGAAGGAGACGATTTGCCGCATCCATTGGGCGCCCTTGGCCGGGGAGTCGGGGTGGAAATGGACCCGTCCCGGGGCTGCTGGGTCAGCCCTGCCCGCTGCCAGCCAGGAGGAGCTGTGGAAGGCGTATCTGTGGGGTGGAGGGGGGGCTCAGCACCACGGGGATCCAGCCCCAACCCCCCCTTTCACCCCAACATCCTCACCGGTATCTCTTGTCATCCAGCGGGATGAAGTCCATCAGCAAGACGTAGTCAGCCAAGGGGTCCAACCCCGTCAGCTTCACCTGGAAGGTGGGGAACATCCTCCTGGGGGGATGAGAGGGGTGGGAAAAGGGTGTCCCCCGCCCAGCACCCCCCCCTCTCCTCCCAGCCTGGTGCCTACCTGCCCGCCTTGGTGACGATCATCTCGGTGCCCAAGCGGTTGAACTCTTCCCACAAGCTGCCCATCTCCAGCCGTGCCACCACCTGGCTCACCTGCTGGTTCTTGCCACCGCTCCCCAGACCCTCCCCAGCCCACCCCAGGCTGGTGCTGCAGGGGGGTCCCTCACCTGGCCCCCCCTGGAAGGCTGGGAAGGGATGAGGAGGTGTTGGGTCCAACCCATGGACCCCCAGCCCACCCGTTCCTGGTGGGGTTTTGTCCCTCCCCATTGCACCCCCGCTTTCTGATGGTGTTGGGTGACCCATGAGGTGGGGGGGGTTGCTATGGGGGGGTGGGGGTGGGGGGGTTACCTGCCATGGGTGCAGACGGTGGTCAGGAGGTGTCCAGGACCATGGGTGAAGCCCCCTCCAGCTCCACCCCAGCTCTGCACCATCCTCCTCCTGCTGCTGGGGGTTTTATGCCCCAGCTCAGGGGGTGGAGACACAGAGGTTGGAGCTCTGGTGGTCCTCAGGGGGGGTGGGGGGGGGCTGGAACGTGGCCCCCCCCTTCCCCAACCTTCCTTTGTGCTTTGATGTGATGATGATGATGGACAGGAGGTGGCCGTAGGACCAGTGGGACCAGTGCTGGTCCTCAGCAAGGTTTGGAGGTTCCCTGGGCTGGGAGGGGGACAGCTCTTTTGGGAGGGTCCCCTTGTCCCCTTCGTGTCACGTGTCTGAGCTGGAGGGAGGGGGTGTGGAGGCTGCAAAGTCCTTGTCCCCCGGGCACATGTCACTGTTGTCACCACCTGATATTAAATATCACGACACTGTTGGCTTGAGAGAAGCCTCTGAGGCACCAGGGAAGGGGTTGGTGTTCTGCACCCCCCAAAAAAAAATGTCTGGAGAGACCAGGTGAGGATGCTGGGGGTCTGGAGGGATCAGAGGATGTCCTGGTGAGGATGCTGGGGGTCTGAAGGGATCAGAGGATGTCCTGGTGAGGATGCTGGGGGTCTGGAGGGACCAGGGGATGTCCTGGTGGGGATGCTGGGGGTCTGGAGGGACCTGGAAACATCACCATGAGGATGCTGGGGGTCTGGAGGGACCAGGGAATGTCCTGGTGAGGATGCTGGGGGTCTGAGGGACCAGGGGACATCCCCGTGGATATTCTGGGGGTCTTGGATCAGGGGATTTGTGGTGGGGGTCTGGAGAGACCTGGAGACATCCCCATGGGGGTCTGGAGGGATCAGAGGATGTCCTGGTGAGGATGCTGGGGGTCTGAGGGACCAGGGGATGTCCTGGTGGGGATGCTGGGGGTCTGAGGGACCAGGGGACATCGTGGTGGGGGTCTGAGGGGACCAGGGGACATCCTGGGGGGGATGCTGGTGGCTTTCTGTCCCTGGCACTGGTGTCCTTGGGCAAGGGCTGAAAGTCCTTCATGTTTCCTGCCGAGCTGGCTGTTTTCTCCAAAAACTGAGAAAGCAACCATCTCCCCAGTCCTTCCCCCCTCCTTCCCCCTGTCCCCACGTGTGTCCCATGTCCCCCAGCACCGGGCTGGTCCCATCCATCTCCTGCTGTCAGCCGGGCAGTGGCCGCGGGGTCGGTATCGAGCGAGGAGATGAGGAGGTGTGAGAAGAAAAGATGACAAGGGGGGGGGGATGGAAGGGGGGGTCAGCCCTGAGGCTTCATCTGCAGCTGATTGTTCTGCTGGAGAGAAAGGAGCAGGAGAGGAGGAAGAGCTGGAAGGGTTGGAAGCCCCAAATTTTGGCTGAGAGCTGCTGGGAGGGTCCGAGCAGCTCTGGGGTCAGGATGGGAGAGTTGGGGTTGGTCAGGATGGAGAAGGCTCCAAGGAGACCTCAGAGACCCTTCCAGTGCAGGAAGGGGCTGCAGGAAAGCTGGGGAGGGGCTTGGGATAAGGGTCTGGAGGGATGGGATGAGGGAAATGGCCTTGAACTGGAAGAGGGGAGATGGAGATGAGATAATGGGGATGAAATTCTTTGGGGTGAGGGTGCTGAGCCCCAGGGTGCCCCCAGAAGCTGTGGCTGCCCCATCCCTGGAGGTGTTGGGGGTTGGATGGGGCTTGGAGCCCCCTGGGCTGGGGGAGGGGTCCTTGGTGTTGGAACAAGGTGGGCTTTAAGGTCCCTTCCAACTCAAACTGTTCTGCAGATGGATGATCATGGGGAGGTTTGGTCCCAGAGCTGCATCCTCAGGGAAGGGTGACCTCTTCTCTTGATGTCCAAGGTGATGCCCAACCCAGTCCTGCTTTATGTGGTTTTCTCCTCAGTGAGGGTGGAGGGAGAGCCTGGATCTGGCTGAGCTCTGCTGGGAATCCATGGGACCTTTCCTGTGTTTTTTGTGTCTGGTTCTGGGGGGGTCTCACTGCTGCCCCACTCTCTGCTCAGCTGGGTTGGGGCTTTTTGTGTCCTGCTCTGCCACAGGCATCATCCAACCTTCTCCCCACAGGTTTCCTGCTGCTCTTGGCACTCTCCTGCCCTGGGGGGTAAAATTCTGTAGGAAGAGCTGTGCCCCATCAGCCAGGTATCCTCTGGGTCCCTGGGGTGATGGGAGCTGGGGGTGTTGAGGCTGGAGAAGAGGAGGCTCAGGGGAGACCTCATCACTCTCTACAACTCCCTGAAAGGAGGTTGGAGCCAGGGGGGGTTGGGCAGATATCAGGGGGACAAGAGGGCATGGACTAAAGAATTTTTTCCTAATATCCAACCCAAACCTCCCCTGGCAGAGCTGAAGCTCTGCCAGGGGAGGTTTGGTTTGGATATTAGGAAAGAATTCTTTGCAGAGAGGGTGATCAGACCTTGGGATGGGCTGCCCAGGGAAGGGGTGGATTCTCCATCCCTGGAGATATTTCAAAAGAGCCTGGATGTGGCACTCAGTGCCATGGGCTGGGAACCACGGGGGGAGTGGAGCAAGGGTTGGACTTGATGAGCTCTGAGGTCCCTTCCAACCCAGCCCATTCTAGGATTCTGTGATTCTATGACCTGTGGAGCTGCTGCTGTCTCTGGGATGGTCAAAAAGTGGCTGTGGAAGTGGGAGCTTGCTCTGTGCTTTGCTCCCCAGAGAGCCCAAAGCCCCTGCTGCTCCCTCAGCTTGAGGTCATCTCCTCTGGGCACCCTTCTCCTCCAAATGAAGGAGAAGGAAGGAAAGATAACGATTTGCTTTGGGCTTTCTCACTCTCCTGAGGCTCCGAGAGTCCCCAGGTCCCTGCCTGATGTGACACAACCCAGGCTGGTTGCTGCCAGGCAGGGCTTTATTTTCCAGCTCTGCAGACAGGAGCATCTTCACATCCATCACCAGGAGCAGCAGGAGGGAAGCTGAGATGGTGCTCGGTGAGGAGCATCACCTTGCAACCCAAGATCCATGAGCAAGGAGAGGGTGTGCTGAGCCACTCAGCTCCTGGAGCTTTCTCTTGCAAAGAAAAAAAAAAAAGAAAAACCAAACCCAAACAGCTCCTGGCTTCATCTTCTGGGCTTCAGTTCTTCAGGATGCTCTGGACCTGCCATCAAAAGCAGGGAGATGTTTTTCCTGTGTCCTCAGCACCCACCTGCTGAGTGGGGAGGTTTGGGGATCAACCACCTGGAGACCTTTCCCATTCTGCTCCCCACCCACCAGCAGCTCCTGGCTGAGGACCAGAAGTTTTCCTGCAGAGAACTTTTATTTGGGGGGGGACATTGCAGGTCCGTGGGGCAGGTCCAGAAGTTGTTTTTCCACCCCACAACTCCCCTCAAATATTTTCAAGGAGCGATGGTTCATCTGGGCCTGGGGGCTGCCAGGCTGATAGACCTGGAAAAAGCTTTTTAGTGCTCCAGAAGCTTTGAAAAGGGGGAGAGGAAGCCAAGGTCAACCCCTGGGGGAGGTTTCATGGTCCCAGCAGAGAGGGGTTGGGAAATGCCAGCAGGAGGATGAAGGAGCAGCCTCCAGGTTTCTCTTTGTTCCAGGCTGGGTGAATGCAGGGGATGAAATGCAGGATCAAGGGAAGGCTGCTCGGGGGTGGAACCTCCTACAGCTTTTCACCAAGGTGGTTGCTCAGTGTCCAGAGGTGACCCAGAGGCCCGTGCCAGGCCATGGGACTTCCCAGCTCAAGCCCACCTCGTTTCACCTCTGCTGGGAGATTTCTGGCAAGTTGTTTCTGCTTGATCTCTGCTTAAATTCTTCCTCTAGCTCTTCTCTCGTTGTCTCCAAGCAGGTCCCACTCCAGAGAGGGTTTTCCAGCTGGGAGATGCCCCCCTGCTGAAGAAGACACCTCCAGCAAGGAGCTGAGGCAGAAAGGAAGCATCCAACCCATGCCAGGGACCAACTGCACCCCCAGCACTGAGTTCAGCTTCACGGGGTTCACCGAGGACCCGGTGGCTCAGGTCCTTCTCTTCCTGATGTTCTTGCTCATCTATCTCGTGTCCCTCCTGGGGAACCTGGGGCTGATCACCTTGATCAGGGCCAGCCCTCAGCTTCACACCCCCATGTACTACTTCTTGGGCAACCTGGCCTTTGCAGACCTCTGCTCTTCCACTGTCATCACCCCCAAGATGCTGGTGGATTTTCTGGGTGAGAAGAGAACCATTGCTTACTCGGGGTGTGTAGCTCAGGTGTTTGTTTTCGACCTCTTTGGGATGGCTGAGTGTTTCCTCCTGGCCTCCATGGCCTATGATCGTTACGTGGCCGTTTGCCAGCCCCTCCTCTACTCCTTTGCCATGTCCCCAAAGTGCTGTTCCCAGCTGGTGGTTGGCTCCTACCTGGTGGGCTTGGCAAACGGCGTGGGACAGACCATCGGCATGCTCAGCTTGTCCTTCTGCAGCTCCAGCACCATCGACCTCTTCTTCTGTGACATCTCCCCTCTGATTGCCCTCTCAACCTCTGACACCACCCTCAGCCACCTCATCCTGAGAACTTCAGCCTCCTTGTTTGGGGTCTCCAGCGTCTCCATCGTCCTCGTCTCCTACCTGGCCATCATCTCCACCATCCTCAGCATCCAGTCCAGCTCAGGGAAACTCAAAGCCTTCTCCACCTGCACCTCCCACCTCTCCACTGTCAGCATCTTCTACGGGACATCACTTTTTATGTACCTGAAGCCCAGCTCAGACAGCTCGAGGGAAGATAAATGGGCTGCAGTGCTCTACACCGTGGTGACTCCCATGCTCAACCCCTTGATCTACAGCCTGAGGAACAAGGAGGTGAAGGAGGCTTGGAGGAGACTCACAAAGAGAAAATGAGCTTGAACGTTGTGAGTCTGGGGACAGAGAGAATGGAAATGGGCAGGGGTGTGAGGGGGGGATTGCTCTGGTTTGGAATAAATAGCTCAGACTGAGACAATTTCTCGGAGCTTCTGCACTTTGAAGGAATCACAGAATCCCAGGTTGGGAGGGACCTGAACTGAGCTGGGTCAGATGAGATCTGGTGCTGGGGTATCCCCCCCTTCCCTGGGGAGACCATTCCCATGTCCAGTTGTTCTCAGAGTGAAAAATTTCCTTCTGGTGTCCAATCAGGAGCTCCCCAGGGATAACTTGCACCCATCCCCCCTTGTCTTCTCCATGGGAGCCCTGGTGTCACCATCCAAGAGTTTTTCTTCTTCATACTCAGACCTCTTGAAACCTCCCCAGCACCCAATGTCCCAGCTGAAACCTGAGGTTCCAGGAGGCAGCTGGGTGACCCAAACACAGCCAGAGAGCATCTCAGAGCTGGGATGTGGGAGTGATGAATCCCCCTGGAGGGCAGATCCCAGCCAGGAGTCTCCCTCCACTCCTCCACCCCTTTCCTTCTCCCGTTGCCAGCACCAGAAGCCATCATCTCCCTGGTTCCCTGCCCAGAAGAGCTCAGGTTCTGTTCTTCAAACCCCACATTTTGCTGCTGCTGGTGCCTCCAGGACCCTGAGGAGACCTTGATGAAATCCACTCAGGTTCCAAGAGGTTTGTTGAGCCATTAAGTTCACACAGGGCCAAGCAGTTGGGTCCTTTTTTTGTTCCCAAGGTTTCCTCCTCATTCCCTGCTTATTCTTTAACCCTTTGCCCTCCCAGTCTTATCTTATCAGCTCCCTTGGGCCCCCCCTGCCCTGGAGGGGGTGGCCTTGGCCAACTCATCCCCTTCCCCCCCCCACACTGTCCCCTTGAGCCTTTGGGGACAGGGAATGTCCCTTGGGAAAGGCAGAGTCTGGGTTTGGCCTTGAAACTCGATGGCCAAGGCATCTCCCTCATGTTTTCCAAAGAGATTGGGGGAGAAAGTGTCTCCTTTTAAACACAGTTTGCTGCCCTGGAGTGAAAAAAAACCCAAAACCCAACAACCCCAATCTCCTGAGGTCCTGGGGGAAGAAGGAAGGAAGGAGGGAAAGAGTTCTGATCCTACCACTGCTCCCTTCCATCCTGTCTCTGCCTTTGCCCCCACTCGTGGCTCAGAAAGAGGTTTTGAACCTGAGAAATGTGCATTTCCCACACCTGGAGCAAGGGGGAAGTGAGAAGGGGAAGGTTGGGGTGAGCAAAGCCAAGGAGACACCCAGGGCAGGGCTGCTCCCAGCTGGCTTCAGACCCCTGGGGTGTCAGCACCCCGGGGAGGGGGAAGGTTCTGGGGGGGACAGTTCTGGAGGGGGGTGGGTGATGCTCTGCACTGTGCAGCCCAGCAGTGGCACTGGGAAGGACTGGGTTGGATGCTGGCAGATGTCATTTGTGTCTCTGAGATGAGCTCAGCTCCAGCAGCCCCCAAAAAGAGGGAACAAGGAGGTGACCACCAAGGCGTGAGAGGTTTGTGAAGGGGAAGAGCAGCCCCCTCCTTCCCAGCTGGAAAATAACTGGGGTTGGGTCTCCTCCCCATCCCTGGAGGCGTTTAAAGGTATTTGGAGCTGGTCCTTCAGGACATGGGTTGGGAGCTGACTCTGGTGTTGGTCAGAGGTTGGACTGGAGGAGCTTGGAGGGCTCTTCCAACCTAAAACGTTCTGGGATTCTGTGATCCAAAGATATCAAAGGAAATTTAAAGCAAAGATGTCAAAGCAATTCACCACGACCCTGTCTGCAATCAGCTGCTCTTTTCTCCAAGGAACAACCCCTCCCGTGGTTCTCCCCTCCTGCTTTCCCAAGCACCAAACACCCATCCCAGGGCAGGTGGTGATTTGGAAGCCCACGATGCAAAATGGTTTCTTCAGGGCAGCTCTGGGGCCCAAAATGAGCAGGTGGGAAATCAGAGAGACCTCAAAAAAGGGGCAAATGCTGAGTCCCCAGGGAAGAATTGAACCAGGACAGGCTGGAGAGCAACGGGGTAGAGAAGGAGGTGGAGGTGAAGAATTATCTGGTGGCCACCACCAAGGTGAAGAATTATTTCAGACACCAGGGCAGGCTGGAGAACAACTTGGCACGGAAAAAGGTGGAGGTTCTGGTGGCCACCAAGGTGAAGAATTATTTCAGACACCAGGACAGGCTGGAGAACAACTTGGCAGGGAAAAAGGTGAAGGACCTGGTGGCCACCAAGGTGAAGAATTATCTCAGGCTGGAGAACAACTTGGCAGGGAAGAAGGTGGAGGATTTGGTGGCCACCAAGTTGAAGAATTATTTCAGACACCAGGACAGGCTGGAGAACAACTTGGTAGAGAAGGAGGTGGAGGTTCTGGTGGCCTCCAAGCTGCAGAGGAGCCACCAAAGCCACCAGCAGAACGTTGGCAGCTGGGCAGGGGACTTTCCACACTGAAGCTCTTGAGCCACATCCCGAGGAATGGGGAAGTAAAAGCTGCTCTGAGAAGAGGAATTTTCCTGAAGAAACTGAGAGTCAGGCGTGGTGAGAAAAGGGAAGTGAGAAGAAATAGTAACAGGAAGTTCTGAAACCATCCAGGCGTGGGGTTGAGGTCACCTCTCGTGGGAGAAGGCTCTGGGTTTATTTTGTTTTTGTAATGTAAGGACAGAGGGAGAAAAATCAGTGATCTGAACACCAAAGTGTGAGGCCAGCAGGTGGGATGAGGGGGAAATGAAGGAAAGAAAGAAGAAGGAGGAATGAAGAAGGAGGAAAGAAAAAGGAGGGAAGAAAAAGGAGGAAAGAAAGGAGGGAAGACAGGAGGGAAGAAAAAGGAGGGAAGAAAAAGGAGGGAAGAAAAAGGAGGGAAGAAGAAGGAGGGAAGAAAGGAGGGAAGAAAAAGGAGGGAAAAAAGGAGAAAAGAAGGAGGAAAGGAGGAAAGAAAGGAGGAAAGAAGAAGGAGGAAAGAAGAAGGAGGAAAGAAGGAAAGAAAGAAGGAAAGAAAGGAGAAGCAAAGAAAGAAGAGAAGAAAAGAAGAAGAAAAAAGAGAAGAAGAAAAGAAGAGAAGAAGTGGAAAAAGAAGAAAAAGAAGGAAAAAAAGTACTGGTTGGGATCCTTGGAGAAGAAGTACCCAAGGGTGAGCTCCCTGTGCCACCTCATGCCTGGGGGAGGTGTCCCCTCCCTTGGGGACAACTCCTGGGGAGCTTCATCCCTGCCAGGGCTGCCTGGAGGAGCTCGGGTGGGAAACCTCTTGAGGTGGGAATGGAAAAGGAGGGAAAAAGAATTAAAACCAAGAAAGTGGCAAACTGAAAAAGCAGGATTCTCTTGGCAGACACATCCATCTGTACAGAGCACTCCTGGCTGGGTCTCCTCTCTGCACAGGGATTTGTCCCTTGTGACAAAATCACTCGAGGTGGCCAGGAGGAGCCTTTCCAGACTTGGTCTGAGCAATCCTGGGTTCTCCCGGGGGGGTTCCCCAAACCCCAAACCCCAAACCCCAAACCCCCCCCTCTGCCCAGAGGTTGTGCCCACCTCGTTTTGACTTTTCACGTTGGCCAAACCTCCCCCAAGCATCTCCCCTCCTGCTTCTTTATCTCCATCCAGGCAAACTCCATTTTCCACCACCCCCCCCAAAAAAACCCACCCCAAATAATTTATTTTAATTATTACTAATAATTTCTGCTTCCAGCTTTCCAAGGGTTGAGTCACTGTGATCAGGAGTCACCAGGTTCAGGGCAGTTTTTTCCATCTGATTTCTCACCAGGGGTTCCTCTTCTGGAGCCTTTGATTCATCTCAGCTCTTTCCCAACCCCACATTGGGGGGAGAGGAATTTATCTGGAAAAACTTCCCTGGTTTGCTCCACCCTGAGGAGCTCCAGGTGGCTGAAAAGTTGCTTTGGGTGTCAATTAATTAAATTTACAGAAATGAACTGGTAAATCAGGTGGATCCCAACCCCCCTCCCCTTGGGTTGGTGCCCACCATGATGATGGGGAAATAAATCCCAGCAGGAGGGGGGCTGAGGGTTTCTCCTCCTCTTCCTCCCCCCAGCAGCATCTGAGCCCCTTCCCCAATCCCTGAGCAGCTCCTGAGCCTGGAATCCCCACTCCTTGCAGCAGCTCTTTTGGATTCTCTGTGATCCCAAGAGATAAATCAAGTATTCCAAGAGAGGGATGGATCTGGTCTTCTGGTGATCTGCTTTAATGCTTTTATATCTATATTTATCTCTATATATATTAATAGATTTACATATTATGTTTATATGATTGATGTATATTAAATATATTTATATTGTATATATTTTATATATTATACATGATAATATATTTTAATGCAGTTGAAATATGGTTTCATAAATCCATATATATTTGTATGTTTATAGTATTACATATTTAAATATTATTATATTTTAATATATTATTATATCTTTATACATTATTATATTTTAATATATTCTTATATTTTATATATTATTATATTTTATATATTATTATAAGATATTACTACATTTTAATATATTATTACATTTTAATATATTATTATAAGATATTACTACATTTTAATATATTATTACATTTTAATATACTATTATATCTTTATATATTATTATATCTTTATACATTATTATATCTTTATATATTATTATATTTTAATATATTATTATATCTTTATACATTATTATATTTTAATATATTATTATATTTTATATATTATTATATTTTATATATTATTATATTTTATATATTATTATAAGATATTACTACATTTTAATATATTATTACATTTTAATATATTATTACATTTTAATACATTATTATATCTTTATATATTATGATATTTTAATATATTATTATATCTTTATATATTATTGTATTTTAATACATTATTATATTTTAATATATTGCCATACCTTTATGCATTATTATATCTAGATATTTTTATATGTTCTAATATTATTTATTTTAATCTTTTTAGATAATGGGTACTTATATATATTATTAAACCTTTTAATGTATTTTAATACATTTTACGCATTCCTATGTTTATAGTTTCAAAAATATATATTATATTATTATCTACTTCTCTATATTAATATATTCCAGTATTCCCACCCCCTTCAGCACCCCCAGGGATGGGGCAGCCACAGCTCCTGGGGGCACCCTGGGGCTCAGCACCCTCACCCCAAAGAATTTCACCCCCATTATCTCCTCTCCATCTCCCCTCTCCCAGTTCAAATCCATTCCCCTCATCCCATCCCTCCAGGCCCTTGTCCCAAGTCCCTCCCCAGTTTTCCTGCAGCCCCTCCAGGCACTGGAAGGGTCTCTGAGGTCTCCCTGGACCCTTCTCTTCTCCATCCTGCCCAACCCCAACTCTCTCATCCTGGCTCCAGAGCTGCTCCAGCCCTCCCAGCAGCTCCCTGACCTCCTCTGGACTTTTCTTCCCTCATCCCACCAAGGAAGAAGAGCCTGGAAGTGGGAATTTAACTTCAGGTTAAATCAGGTATTTTAATCAGAGAAACCTTGGGGAGCATTATCCTTCATCCCTCCATCCCTCCCTCCCTCCCTCCCTCCCTCCCTCCCTCCCTCCCTCCCTCCCTCCATCCCTCCATCCCTCCATCCCTCCATCCCTCCATCCCTCCCTCCATCCATCCCTCCATCCCTCCATCCCTCCATCCATCCCTATCCATCCATCCATCCCTCCATCCATCCCTCCCTCCCTCCACCCATCCCTCCCTCCCTCCCTCCCTCCCTCCCTCCCTCCCTCCCTCCATCCCTCCATCCCTCCATCCCTCCATCCCTCCATCCCTCCATCCCTCCATCCCTCCCTCCCTCCCTCCATCCCTCCCTCCATCCATCCCTCCATCCCTCCATCCATCCCTCCATCCCTCCCTCCATCCATCCATCCATCCATCCATCCATCCATCCATCCCTCCCTCCATCCATCCCTCCATCCCTCCATCCATCCCTCCATCCCTCCTCCATCCATCCATCCATCCATCCCTCCATCCATCCCTCCATCCCTCCCTCCATCCCTCCCTCCATCCATCCATCCATCCATCCATCCCTCCATCCATCCCTCCATCCATCCATCCATCCATCCCTCCATCCCTCCCTCCCTCCATCCATCCATCCCTCCCTCCCTGGGATCCTTCACATTCCAGCACACGGCCCCTCCAGCTCCGTGGCTTTGGTTCTGGTGTCCATGGCAGCTGCCAAGTTCCCTTTGGCATTCGGAAGGCAGAAAGTTTCTTTCCTGGCAGCCCCATTAATTGGTCTCTGGTGGCTCGTTAAGGAGCAGGAGGAAAGTTGACTCTGAGAAGCTTCTGTGGGGATTAAGAAACTTTCCTTGGTGAAGCCCAGAAGGTCTCGTTAAGGTGATGACTCCTGGAAGGGTCCCTGAGGAGCACTTCTTGCTCTGGGAGGGGAACAGCTTCAGCTGTGCTGGAGAGGGCTGGGGCCACCTCTGTGCTGGGAGCCTCGTAATGGTCTGTGAGGGGCACCTCAACTCAACCCAACTCAGCTCAACTCAGCTCAACTCAGCTCAACTCAACTCAACTCAACCCAACCCAACTCAACCCAACTCAACTCAACTCAACTCAACTCAACTCAACTCTCAACTCAACTCAACTCAACCCAACTCAACTCGACTCAACTCAACTCAGTTCAACTCAGTTCAACTCAACTCAACTCAACTCAACTCTCAACTCAACCCAACTCAACCCAACTCAACTCAACTCAACTCAACTCAACTCAATTCAACTCAACTCAACTCAACTCAACCCAACTCTCAACTCAACCCAACTCAACTCAACTCTCAACTCAACTCAACCCAACTCAACTCAACGCAACTCAGAACAACTCAACTCAATTCATCTCAACTCAACTCAGCTCAACTCAACTCAACTCAACACAGAACAACTCAACTCAAGTCATCTCAAGTCATCTCAACTCAATTCATCTCAACTCAACTCAACTCAACTCTCAACTCAACTCTCAACTCTCAACTCAACTCAATTCATCTCAACACAACTCAACTCAACTCAACTCATCTCAACTCATCTCAACTCAACTCATCTCAACTCATCTCAACTCAACTCAACTCAACTCAACTCATCTCAACTCATCTCAATTCATCTCAACTCAACTCAACTCAGAGCAACTCAAATCAAAACTCAACTCAAAACTCAACTCAACCCAAAACTCAACTCAAGCCCAGGTTGAGTCTCTGCTCTTCCTGATGTTGGTTCTTCCAATGTGCCCCTCCCTGTCCACACTGCTGGGAACATTTCACTGGGAAAACAGTCCAGGAGCAGGAAAAATATGTCCAGGTGGTGCAACACAGCAGGGTGAAGAAAGAATGAGGACACTTCAGGAGGAGCTCATGACACCTGGAGCCCCACCTGAGCTGCTGGCTGGGGCCCAGGGAAGGGAAATTCAATCCAGGTGAAGAAGATGGGGTGAGCAGCTCCTAAACTCCCAGTTTTTAGGACAGGTTTATGGGGAAAGGTGGGAAGGAGAGGAGGTCTGCCTGCCCAGTGACATCTCCTGTCCATCTGGAGGATCAGAAGAGCTGATGGTCCTGTGCTGCATCCTCCTGGAAACCCAAAGAAAAACATTCCACATTGCCAAACACATCCCTGGGGATGTAATCCCTGGGTTTTTTTTTTTTCTCTTAGGAAGCTGTCTCCTCACCAATGTCCTCTTCAGGGCCTCCTTCAGCTCCTGGTTCCTCAGGCTGTAGATGAAGGGGTTCAGCAGAGGGACCAGTTTGTCCCTCCCCAGGATAGAGGTGAAGCTGGGCCAGGAGGTGCAGGAGATGGAGCCATGGTGGGGGGTGATGGTGGGGAGGGGAGTGACCAAGATGGAGGCTTGGGATGTGAGGATGAGGATGAGGATGAGGATGAGGGGAGGATGAGGATGAGGATGAAGGATGAGGATGAGGATGAGGGGAGGATGAGGATGAGGATGAGGATGAAGGATGAGGATGAGGATGGGGATGAGGGGAGGATGGGGATGAGGATGAGGATGAGGATGAGGATGAGGGGAGGATGAGGATGAGGATGAGGATGAGGATGAGGATGGGATGAGGGGAGGATGAGGATGAGGGGAGGATGAGGAGGAGGATGAGGATGAGGATGAAGGATGAGGATGAGGATGAGGATGAGGGGAGGATGAGGATGAGGGGAGGATGAGGATGAGGATGAGGATGAAGGATGAGGATGAGGATGAGGATGAGGGGAGGATGAAGTTGGAGGTCAGGATGAAGTTGTCTGTCAGGCCACAAGAGATCCTCACCACTCTGCAGCTGACTGGGGAGAAGTGGGAACTTTCAGGCAAAATTCGGATATTTTGGGTGTTTATTTTGGAGCAAAACTGTTGGTTTTTTGTTTTTTTTTTTTTCCTACTCCACCAGGCCATAGGGTGGTGGATGACCAAGTGAAGAAGGCAACACTGTAGGTGACATCCAAATCATTCTCAGACTCCCCAGCTCGGATGCCAAGGCCCTGAGGTACCTACAAATAACTTGGGGGGAAAAAAAAATAATATTTAAAAAAACCCCAAAACACCGCAGCTCCACAACGAGCTTTTTATTTCTCAAAAAAAAAAAAAAAAAAGATGTTTCCCAGTTCCTGGCGGGTTCCTTCTCAGGTGCCCAACGAGAGATCCCAAATCAGGCCAGGAACTGGCTGGGGTGTCCTCACCAGCCCAGGCCCCGGTGTTGATGCCACCAGAGGGTTCATTTCACACCTTTTAATTCCTTTTGATTTCCTCCTCAGGACGCTGCTGAATGAAACGGATTGGGGAGGAAACTTGAATTAATTAAACTCCAGGCACATCTGAGGAGTCTGTCTGGGTTAACCCCTGCAGCTCAGGGGTTCCCAAACACAAAGGATCTGTTCCCAAGCCAAGGGGAAAATTCTGGATTGATTTCTAGAGCCCCTTCCTGACCCATTTCTGGATTGATCTCTGGAATGATTTCCAGATAATTTGCTAGACCCACTCCTAGACAGTTTTCTAGATTTTCCTAAATTTTTAATTTTTTTTCTAGATTGCTTTTTACAGGATCCCTTTCTGGATCCTTTTTTATTCCCTTTCTGGACCATCTCTCTAAATCCCCTCGTTGGCTTTCTGGAGAGTTTTCTGGATTCCTTTCTAGATTGGTTTTCCTAGATCTTTCCAACATCTGAAATACATTTTATATATTTTTATGTGCTATATATTTTATATATTTATATCTTAATATATTTATATTTTGATATATATTTGTAATAGAATTTAATATACATTTGTGTGCATTCTGGTTCAAACTTTGGGAAGTCTCTTTTAATCATGGATACGACTCATTTATCCCAGGAATCCCTGAATCCTTGCTTTTCCCCCTTTTCTGCTAGAACTGGGAGGGTCACCCTAAAACCTGAGGGGGACCCTGAGGTTCTGAGTGGATGAAAAGCAAACCCATCTGAAAAGCAGAACCCTTGGCAGGATAAATAAAATAAAAAAGGATAAATTAAAAAAAGGGAAAAAAGAAAAAAAGGAAGTAAAGAAGGAAAAAAGGAAAAAAAAAAAAGAAGGAAATAAAGAAGGAAAAAAAGGGAAACAAGGGAAAAAAGGGGAAAAAAGAAAAAAGGAAATAAAGAAGAAAAAAGGGGGAAAAAAAGGAAAAAAAAGGAAATAAAGAAGGAAAAAAAAGGAAAAATATAATAAAGAAGGGGGGAAAAAAGGGAAAAAAAGAAGGGGGAAAAAAAAGGGAAAAAAAGAAGGTGCAACAGAGTTCTGGAAGCCCTTTGGGTGTCTGAAGGGCATCAGGAGCCCCCACTCATGGCAATGAGCACTCGTGGATCACTCAGGGGCTTTGGGCTGAGCTTGGTGCCACCCTGGAAATGGATTTCGGGACATTTCAGGCCTTTCAGAGGTTCCCCAGGTGGTTCCTGCAGCCCAGGTGAGGTTGGAGCTGCTGCTGCCCCTGTTTTCCAGGACTGGTCCCATTTGGGTACCCAGGACCTCCACACCTGAACTGGTGACACTGGGCTGGCACCACATCCCAGGGTGTGAAATGGGTGTTGCCAAAGATGATTAATTAATTACCTGGGTGAACTAATTGGCCTTGATGGCCCTGACCAACCTCAGCTGGAGCCTCCATCCCACCCTCTGCCCCTTTGCCCAGGAGCTCTATTTAAGCCCAGCCCCAGGTTCTGGTTCTGGTTCCTCCAGGCAAGGTTCATACTGGTTTCCAGTTCAGGAGCTGTGCCCCCCCTGGGGGGCTCCTTTGCCCCCCCAGTTCCTGATGCTGGAGCTGCCCAGACCTTGGATTTCTGGGGTGAACTTGGCCCAGGTCTCAGCTCTCTGGGATGGGAGATGATTGGAGAGAGGTTGTGTGGATTATTGGAGATAAATTCTGTGGATTATTGGAGATAGATCCTGTGGATTATTGGAGGTAGATTCTGTGGATTATTGGAGGTAGATTCTGTGGATTATTGGAGATAAATTCTGTGGATTATTGGAGGTAGATCCTGTGGATTATTGGCCATGTTGTAGTCAGGTTTTAGCCGTGTGGGATGAATTTGTTCTACATTTGCCTCTGGATGGTGCACGGGCCTCTTTCCTCCTCTTTCTTTTCCCCTTTCTTTTTCCCCCCCTTTCTTCTTTTCCCCCCCCTTTCTTCTTTTTTCCCCCTTTCTTTCTTTTTCCCCCCCTTTCTTTCTTTTTCCCCCCCTTTCTTTCTTTTTTTCCCCCTTTCTTTTTTTCCCCCTTTCTTTTTTTCCCCCTTTCTTTTTTTCCCCCTTTCTTTTTTTCCCCCTTTCTTTTTTTCCCCCTTTCTTTTTTTCCCCCCTTCTTCTTTTTTCCCCCCCCCTTTCTTCTTTTCCCCCCCCTTTCTTCTTTTTTCCCCTTTCTTTCTTTTTCCCCCCCTTTCTTTCTTTTTCCCCCCCTTTCTTTCTTTTTCCCCCCCTTTCTTTCTTTTTTTCCCCCTTTCTTTTTTTCCCCCTTTCTTTTTTTCCCCCTTTCTTTTTTCCCCCCCCTTCTTCTTTTTTCCCCCCCTTCTTCTTTTTTCCCCCCCCTTTCTTCTTTCCCCCCCCTTTCTTCTTTTTTCCCCTTTCTTCTTTTTTCCCCCTTTCTTTCTTTTTCCCCCCCTTTCTTTCTTTTTTCCCCCTTTCTTTTTTTCCCCCTTTCTTTTTTTCCCCCTTTCTTTTTTTCCCCCTTTCTTTTTTTCCCCCCCTTCTTCTTTTTTCCCCCCCCTTCTTCTTTTTTCCCCCCCCTTTCTTCTTTTTTCCCCCTTCTTCTTTTTTCCCCCTTCTTCTTTTTTCCCCCTTCTTCTTTTTTCCCCCTTCTTCTTTTTTCCCCCTTCTTCTTTTTTCCCCCCCTTTCTTCTCTTTTTTCCCCCTTTCTTCTCTTTTTTCCCCCCTTTCTTCTCTTTTTTCCCCCCTTTCTTCTCTTTTTTCCCCCCTTTCTTCTCTTTTTTCCCCCCTTTCTTCTCTTTTTTCCCCCCTTTCTTCTCTTTTTTCCCCCCTTTCTTCTCTTTTTTCCTCCCTTTCTTCTCTTATTCCTCCCTTTCTTCTCTTTTGTCCTCCCTTTCTTCTCTTTTTCCCCCCTTTCTTTCTTTTTTTCCCCCCCTCTTTCTTTCTTTTCCCCCCCCTCTTTCTTTCTTTTTTTTCCCCCCTCTTTCTTTCTTTCTTCTCCCCCTCACCCCCCCTTAGGACACCACCTTTCTCCTTTCATTATAATTATTAATTATTTTTATTTTCCTGGAAGAGTTTCTGCCTCCCAAAGCCCCAAGGCAAAGTTCTGCTGGGGCCTTTTTTTAATTTATGCCCCCGGCGCTTCGTTAAAACCCAAAAAGCAAAAGGGGGGTTTGGAGGGGGTGGAAAAGTAATTAAAAATAAACAGGAACCCTGAGCCAAACCAAAAAGGAAATAAAGGAAAATAAAGGAAAAAGGATTAAAAAACAAGAATTAAAAATGAACAGAATAGAAGGATGAAAAAATAGAATAATTAAAAATAAAGAAAAAAGGATAAAAACCCAGAAGAATTAAAAATGAACAGAATAGAAGGGTGAAAAAATAGAATAATTAAAAAGAAAGGAAAAAGGATTAAAAAACAAGAATTAAAAATGAGCAGAATAAAAGGCTGAAAAAATAGAATAATTAAAAATAAAGAAAAAAGGATAAAATAACACAAGAACTAAAAATGAACAGACTAAAAAGATGAAAAAATAGAATAATTAAAAACAAAGAAAAAGGATTAAAAAACAAGAATTAAAAATGAACAGAATAAAAAGATGAAAAAATAGAATAAATAAAAATAAAGAAAAAAGGATAAAATAACACAAGAACTAAAAATGAACAGACTAAAAAGATGAAAAAATAGAATAATTAAAAACAAAGAAAAAAGGATTAAAAAACAAGAATTAAAAATGAACAGAATAAAAAGATGAAAAAATAGAATAAATAAAAATAAAGAAAAAAGGATTAAAAAACAAGAATTAAAAATGAACAGAATAAAAGGCTGAAAAAATAGAATAATTAAAAATAAAGAAAAAAGGATTAAAAAACAAGAATTAAAAATGAACAGAATAAAAAGATGAAAAAATAGAATAAATAAAAATAAAGAAAAAAGGATAAAATAACAGAAGAATTAAAAATGAACAGAATAAAAGGATGAAAAATAGAATAATTAAAAATAAACCTTAAAAAATTATGAAAAAAACAAAAAAGGGATGAAAAAATATTACAGTACTTAGGAAAAAAGGGGTTCAGCAACTCATTTCTCTCCCTTCCCTGTCCCAGTGTCACCTCCCAGGGCTCCAAACACGCAAAAAAAAGGATGGAGAGGGGAGAAATCCTAAATAATGGCTCGGAAAAAAGATCCCAAGCAAGATTTCTGAGGTATTGTCACCATCTATTGGGTGCTTTTGGAAATACCAATTTTTTTAGAGGTCAAAACTCCTTTTTTTAGGTGCTGGTGAGCCTTGGGGTGACCTGGATTGGGTTTGTTCAGGAAATTATCAATAAATCAAAGTTCAGCCCCTTGAGATAATTTCTGCCCCCACTCCTGAGCCTGTTTAAAAAAAAAACAAACAAAAAAGGACAAAATTGGGTGATCAGAGATGAGGCTTCGGGTTTTCTGTTGCCTCGGGGCAGCTCTGGGGTGAGTTTTGGGGTTTTTGTGACCTGGAGGCCTGGGGAATTCTTCTCCTCTCCAGTCTCCTGAGCCCAACCACACCCAACCCAAAGGGATCATTTTCGTTTTTAAATGGTGACCTAAGGCAAAGCTTTCCTAGAGAGCTACAAGGAATATTTTTTTTTCTTTTTTCTTTTTTTTCCTTTTCTTTTTTTCTTTTTTTCTTTTTTTCTTTTTTTCTTTTTTTCCTTTTTCCTTTTTCCTTTTTCCTTTTTCCTTTTTCTCCTTTCTCCTTTCTCCTTTCTCCTTTCTCCTTTCTCCTTTCTCCTTTCTCCTTTCTCCTTTCTCCTTTTTCTTTTTTCTTTTTTCTTTTTTCTTTTTTCTTTTTTCTTTTTTCTTTTTTCTTTTTTCTTTTTTCCTTTTTTCCTTTTTTCCTTTTTTCCTTTTTTCCTTTTTTCCTTTTTTCCTTTTTTCCTTTTTTCCTTTTTTCCTTTTTTCCTTTTTCCCTTTCCCTTTCCCTTTCCCTTTCCCTTTCCCTTTCCCTTTCCCTTTCCCTTTCCCTTTCCCTTTCCCTTTCCCTTTCCCTTTCCCTTTCCCTTTCCCTTTCCCTTTCCCTTTCCCTTTCCCTTTCCCTTTCCCTTTCCCTTTCCCTTTCCCTTTCCCTTTCCCTTTCCCTTTCCCTTTCCCTTTCCCTTTCCCTTTCCCTTTCCCTTTCCCTTTCCCTTTCCCTTTCCCTTTCCTTTTCCTCTTCTTTTTTTCTTTTCCTTTCTGAAAAGAACAAAGTTGGGGGGGGAAAAAAATCAAGGTTCTGAGCAGGGCTGCTGCAATCAGTCCTAATGGGGAATTTTATTTTTTTTTTTAGGATATATGAAATATGAAAAGGTTTTGAGTTGCTATTGGCCAAATGACACTTTCTGGTATTAATTTTTTTTTTTTTTTTTAAAAACCCTCCTGACCTGGCAGTGGGAGTTCTGGAGACCCATCTGGGCTTGGCAGGGGTTGAGCCACCCCTGAGGCTGAGGGGGGAGGTTTAGGGGGGTTTTAGGACGTTTGCTTTGGGTTTATTTTCCCCAGTTCTGGGAATACCAGGAGGGGCAGAGCAGGGTGTGCTGGCAGGGGGGGGGATGGTGCCCATCCTGGGAACAGGACACTTCTCCTCTCACCACCTGCAAGACCCTGAGAAGCAGCTGATCCTCCTCAGAGCCCGAAAAATCCCGAATAAATCTCGGGAAACACCAAGGATGGGCTCCTGGGCTGCTCCTAGGGGAGGAGGAGGAGGCTCTTGGAGCTGCCTTGCCCGAGAAACTGGAGACTCGAGGGGAAGGAGGTGGCCCAAGGGAAGGTTCTGCCCCAGGAGGACAAAGATAAAGGGCCTGGGGGTTGCTGGATGGGTTCAGCAGAGCCAGGTCCTGGCTGCTGAGCTGGGCACCACCTGATCCCAGGCTCCAGCTTCGTTTCATTTCTCTCCATTCATTTGATTTCTCTCCATTCCAGCCGCATCTTCAAGCTGCAGGGAGAGGTGGTTCCTGGCCAACAAGCCCCGGGTTCACCTCTCCCACTGCTTCCTGCAAAGCTTCCTTAGGGAAGGGGAAAAAAAAACAAAAACAACCCAAAAAACTAAACAGAACAAAGGTGAAGCTGGATTCGTTGTGAAATTCAGGTCAGTTCTCCAATGTCTGCGGCCAGGTGGACACAACCCCGACCCCAATCCCAATCCCAACTCCGACCCTGACCCCAATCCCAACCCCAATCCCAACCCCGACCCCAACTCCGACCCCAACCCCGACCCCGACCCCAACTCCGACCCCGACCCCAACTCCGACCCCGACCCCAACTCCGACCCCAACCCCAACTCCAACTCCAACCCCAGCTCCAACCCCGACCCCAACCCCGACCCCAATCCCAACCCCAACTCCAACTCCAACCCCAGCTTCAACCCCGACCCCAACCCCAATTCCAATTCCAACTCCAACCCCGACCCCAACCCTGACTCCGACTCTGACCCCAACCCCAGCTCCAACCCCGACCCCAACCCCAACCAACTCAATCCTCATCCTTCCCCTCGTGTCCTCCAGCGCCGGGCGGGTGTCTGGGAGGTTGCTTTGCCTCTGAAATCCTTCTGAATAACGAGCAGGAGACCAACCCCATTGCTCGGGGGACACCTGAAATGAGACGTGTGGGGCTGGAGCTTGACCTGAAGTTCAGCCAGAAGGTCAGCAAATAATTTGGGTGTCAGTGGGGATCCGTGTGCCGAGCCCTCGGGCCTTGGTCTCTGCTGTGGCTCTGTCAGGAGATGATGAATGTTCTCCTGGACCCCAAAAAAAATCAATGTTTGTTTATTCAAGCTGTCTCCTAGAGCATGGCTGGGGGAGCAGCTGGTGTCTCCTCGGGGAGCAGGGACAGAGCCAGCTGGAATTTCTCTCCCAGCTCAGTCGCCACCTCGCAAGTGAGAAGGGGGAGGTGGGATAAACCCTGGCTCAGACCAAGCTCAGCTCTGCACCATCCTTCTGGAGGGAAAAAAAATAAAATAAAATCCTCCTCCAGAAAGTTGTGTTCCACAGGGTGATGAGGGGGAAGGGTTTCAAGATGATGGAGATGAGAGCTTAGGAAGAAATTCTTCGCCGTGAGGGTGGTGAGACCCAGGTTGCCCCAGAAAGTTGTTGAGGGTCAGGCTGGATGGGGCTTGGAGGTGTCCCATGGCAGGGGGGTGGGACTGGGTGGTCTTTAAGGTCCTTTCAACCCGAAGCAGGCTGGGATTTGATTTATTTTTTTCAGTGCTTCCACCTCAAAATGATCTTCCTGGGACGGAGGGAGCAGAAATTTATCCCCCATGTTCTCACACTGGAAGCTGAGAAATAATCAATAAATCCCAGCAGCTTGGGTGAAAATCTTGGACTTCCACATGTGAACAGCTTGAGAGGAACAGAAACAGCCCAGTTGTTCATTCTTGCTTTTTTTCCCCCTCTTTCTCCACCTTCAATTGTCCACCCACCTCCAAGTGTGCTGCAGTCACCAAACGAGGAGCCCCGCCTGGAGAACTTGAGGTTTTAGACTTCAAATTGACTTAAACCAACCAAAATTGACCTCCTTAAGGTTCTTGGCAGATGCTGGTTGACGTTTCCGTTTGGAAGCCCCAAGCTGAGCTGCTCTGATGTCCAATCTCGTTGAATTTAATGAGACTTCTGCCCCTGGGTTTGTCCTCCTGGGCTTCACGGAGCGGGCAGAGCTGCGGCTGCTTTGTTTCTTTGTCTTCTTCACCATCTACGCGGTGACCCTGGCAGGGAACCTGGGTGTGGTTGTGTTGATCAGGCTGGATTTGGGCCTCCACACCCCCATGTACTTCTTCCTCAGCCACTTGTCTCTCCTGGACATCTGTTACTCCTCCACCATCATCCCTCAGGCCTTGTGGAGTTTGGTGGTGGCCAAGCCGGGGATTTCCTTCCCCGGATGCGTCACTCAACTCTTCTCCTTTGCCACTTGTGCCACCACCGAGTGCTACATCCTGGCTGCCATGGCCTACGATCGTTTTGTGGCCATCTGTAACCCCTTGCTCTACTCTGTGCTCATGTCCCAGAGGCTCTGTGTTGGCTTGGTGGCCGGGGCCTACCTCGCTGGGGTCATCAGCTCCACCATCCACACGGTCGCCATATTTCATCTCCCTTTCTGCCGCTCCAAGAAGATCGATCACTTCTTCTGTGATGGTCCCCCCCTCCTGGCCCTCTCCTGCTCTGACACCCACCTCAGCGAGCTGGTGGTTTCTGCTCTGGTGGGCTTCAACGTGCTGAGCACCACGGCCTTCATCGTCACCTCCTACTCCCGGGTCCTCGCCGCCGTCTTCCGGATGCGCTCCCCGCCCGCTTCCCGCAAAACCTTCTCCACTTGTGCCTCCCACTTGGTCTCCATCACTCTCTACTATGGCAGCTCCCTCTTCATGTACCTGAGGCCCAGCTCCAGGCACTCCTTGGAGGACGACAAGGTGGTCTCCATGCTCTACTCTGTGGCAATCCCCATGCTCAACCCCCTCATCTACAGCCTGAGAAACGCAGACATGAAGAGAGCCATGAGGAAAGCAAGAGGGAGAGTCCTCTCCTTGGCCACCCGTGGCTCCCAGGCTCCTGAAAGGAGGGGGGGACCCCTCCATGGTTAGAGATGGCACCTTCAAGAAGGAGCCTTGGATATTTTATCTTCAAAGAAGGAGGGTTAGAGATGGCACCTTCAAAGAAGGAGTCTTGGATATGGAACCTTCAAGAAGAAGTCTTAGATATGGTGTCTTCAAAAAAGGAGGGTTAGATATGGAACCTTGAAGAAGGAGTCATAGATATGGTGTCTTCAAAGAAGGAGGGTTAGAGATGGAACCTTTGAGAGGGAGGGTTGGATATGGCACCTTCAAGAAGGAGTCTTAGACATTGCATCTTCGAAGAAGGAGAGTTAGATATGGAACCTTCAACAAAGAGAGTTGGATATGGAACCTTCAATAAAGAGAGTTGGATATGGAACCTTCAATAAAGAGTCTTAGATATTTTATCTTCAAAGAAGGAGGGTTAGATATGGAACCTCTGAGAGGGAGGGTTGGATATGGCACCTTCAAAGAAGGAGTCTTGGATATGGAACCTTCAAGAAGGAGCCTTAGATATGGTGTCTCCAAAAAAGGAGGGTTAGAGATGGAACCTTCAAAAGGGAGAGTTGGATATAGAACCTTCAAGAAGGAGTCTTAGATACTGCATCTTTAAAGAAGAAGAGTTAGATATGGAACCTTCAAGAAGAAGTCTTAGATATGGCATCTTCAAAAAAGAAGGGTTAGAGATGGAACCTTTGAGAGGGAGGGTTGGATATGGCACCTTCAAGAAGAAGTTTTAGATATGGAACCTTCAAGAAGGAGCCTTAGATATGGTGTCTTCAAAGAAGGAGGGTTAGAGATGGAACCTTTGAGAGGGAGAGTTGGATATGGCACCTTCAAAGAAGGAGTTTTAGGTATGGAACCTTCAAGAAGAAGTCTTAAATATGGCATCTTCAAAAAAGGAGGGTTGGATATGGCACCTTCAAGAAAGAGTCTTAGCTATTGCATCTTTAAAGAAGGAGTTTTAGATATGGAACCTTCGAGAAGGAGCCTTAGATATGGTGTCTTCAAAAAAGGAGGGTTAGATATGGAACCTTTGAGAGGGAGGGTTGGATATGGCACCTTCAAGGAGTCTTGGATATGGAACCTTCAAGAAGGAGTCTTAGATATTTTATTTTCAAAGAAGGAGGGTTAGATATGGAACCTTTGAGAGGGAGAGTTGGATATGGCACCTTCAAGAAGGAGTTTTAGATAAGGAAACTTCAAAGAAGGAGTCTTAGACATGGCATCTTCAAAAAAGGAGAGTTAGATATGGAACCTTCAAGAAAGAGGGTTGGATATGGCACCTTCAAGAAGAAGTTTTAGATATGGAACCTCCAAGAAGGAGTTTTAGATATTTTATCTTCAAAGAAGGAGGGTTGGATATGGCACCTTCAAGAAAGAGCCTTAGATATGGTGTCTTCAAAAAAGGAGGGTTAGAGATGGCACCTTCAAAAGGGAAGGTTGGATATAGAACCTTCAAGAAGGAGTCTTGGATATGGAACCTTCAAGAAGAAGTTTTAGATATGGAACCTTCAAGAAGGAGTCTTAGATATTTTATCTTCAAAGAAGGAGGTTTAGATATGGAACCTTTGAGAGGGAGAGTTGGATATGGAACCTTCAAGAAAGAGGGTTGGATATGGAACCTTCAAGAAGAAGTTTTAGATATGGCACCTTCAAGAAGGAGTTTTAGATATTTTATCTTCAAAGAAGGAGGGTTGGATATGGCACCTTCAAGAAAGAGTCTTAGATATGGTGTCTTCAAAAAAGGAGGGTTAGAGATGGAACCTTTGAGAGGGAGGGTTGGATATGGAACCTTCAAGAAGGAGTCTTAGATATGGAACCTTGAAGATGGAGTCTTGGATATGGCACCTCCAGGAAGCAGGGAGTGGCTGGACCTGGGAGCAGGACACTTGGAGGTCACATTTCTCCTTGAACCAGCACGTGCAGTGACCACACAGGGGCAGAACAAATGTCATTTAACTACGACTTCAAATAAATATTATTTCTTATTTAAATATTACAGGAAAGTAATAAACAGGCTTCAGAGAGCTGAATGGTGGCTTTGTCCTGCCCACATCCACCCAAGCAGGGGCTGAGCTCCTGTTTTCCCTTGCTGAAAGTCCTCTGGGGATGTTCCCAGGATTAGGAGGATGTTCAGTGAATTTTCCAGGAGTTTTAGGTCTGAGCCAGGAGGTGAGGTGGCAGCTGGGCTGCTGTGGGGGTCATCAAAGTGGTCAATGGGGACACCTCCAGTCTGAGCTCTGCTCTGCCAGGAATGGAGCTCAGGGATGGGAAGGACCCAAGTGCTGGGAAGGGAGAGGATTTTAGATCCTCCTTTTCCCCCTGAGCAGCCAAATCCTGGTGGAGCAAAGGCAGCAGGGAGTGGGCTGGAGCTCTGGCAGACCCACACCCTGCCCTTGCAGTTTCCTTTTGCTTGCCATGGATAATTTTTTCAAAGAAACCTTTGAAATAAAACAAATAATTTTTTTTTTGGTCCTGAAGTTGAGTGTGGGTGATTTTTTTAAGTTGCTTTCCCTCCTCTACAAACCTTGGGTGTAGCCCAAGAAATGAAAAAGCCCCAGGGAAATCCTTCTGGA
>NC_092439.1:1502030-1552631 GCF_036169615.1 Heliangelus exortis
TGGGAGGGAGGGGGTGTCAAAAAAAAAAAAAAAAAAAAAAAAGGGGGGGGGGACACAGACCCCACAGCAAGGATCACCTGGGGGGGGGGGGAAATGGGGGGGTCAGGGTGTCCCTTGAGCATGGACACTCCCCCCCCCCCCCCCGAATTTTTTGGCAGTCTGGAGGGTGCCCCCCCCCCCGTGAGGATCCCCTTTTGTGAGGTGGGGGGGGTTGTGGGGGGGGTTCTGGGGGGGTTAAGGGGGTGCAGCACCCGTGGGAGAGACCCTCGTGGGGGAGCAGGGACCCCTTTTTTGGGGGGGGGAGACCAGGAACCCTTTTTGGGGGTGGGGGGAGATCAGGGACCCCCTTTTGGGGGGTGTGGGGGGAGCAGTGTGGGTGCCCCCCCCAGCAGAGCCCCCCTTTTGGGGTGTGGGGGGTCCAGGGACCCCTTTTTGGGGTGTGGGGGGATCAGGCTGGGTGCCCCCCGAATAAGGAATCCTTTCCGGAGTTTAGGGAGACCAGAGACCCCCGGGTTTTTTTGGGGGGGGCACCAGGGTGGGTGCACCCCCCTCTTTTAGGGTCTGGGGGAGCAGGGACCCCGTTTTAGGGTGGCTGCACCCCCCCATCGGCAGCCTCCTCCCCCTGGGTTCACCCCCTCCCCAGCGTGTTCCCCCGGGGGGTGGGGGGTGGGGGGTGGGCAGGACCCCCCCTTCCCCCCCCCACCCATCCCCAGGTGGGGACCCCCCCGAGCGCCCCCAATCCCCACCTTCCCTCTCGTCTGCTCCTCGGGGTCCTCCGAGCCGCCTAGAGCGGCCCCAGCGGCCGCCCTACTTCCGCTGACGTCACGGCGGCGGACGGAAGTGAGCGGTGGGGGGGGCGGCGGAGAGGCCGCGCAGGGCCGCGCTCCCGCTCCCGGCTCCGTCCTGCGCCGCTTTTAATCCGTTTTTAATCCGCTGTCACTCCGGTTTTGCACCGGTTTACCGAGTCTCCCCGTTCCCCCCCGCACGCCGCCGCCATGTCCTATAATTACGTCGTCACGGCTCAAAAGCCGACGGCCGTGAACGGCTGCGTCACCGGTACCGGGGGGACGGGGGGGGGGGGACGGGGGAACCCCCGGGGTCAGGGCTGCGGGGGGGTCTGAGCAGGTTTGGGGGGGACGGAGGGTTCGGGGGGGCTGGGAGGACACGGGGGTAGCCCGGGGGGCTGCAGGGACAGGGAGGTTACGGGGGGTTAACGGGGGAGAGGGGGGAGCTGAGGTCCTGGGAGGATTGGGGGGTGCTGAGGGATCTGGGGGTGCTGAGGGGCTCTGGGGGTGCTGAGGGATCTGCGGGTGCTGAGAGGCTGTGGGGGTGCTGAGGGATCTGGGGGGTGCTGAGAGGCTCTGGAGCGTTCTTGGGGTGCTGAGGGATCTGGGGGGTGCTGAGAGGCCCTGGGGCGTTCTTGGGGTGCTGAGGGGTTTGTTTGAGGTGCTGAGAGGCACTGGGGGGCTCTGGGGGTGCTGAGGGATCTGGGGGGTGCTGAGAGGTCATGGGTGTTCTGGGGGTGCTGAGAGTGTCCTGAGATCTTTGAGGGGGTTGTGGGGTGCTCAGAGTTTTTTGGGGGATTCTGAGAGGCCCTGGGGGTGCTGAGAGGTCTTTGAGGGGGTTATTGGGGTGCTGAGGGATCTGGGGGGTGCTGAGAGGTCCTGGGGGGTTCTGGGGTGCTGAGGGGGGTCCTGAGGTCTTAGGGGGGGATTGTGGGGTGCTGAGGGTTTTGTTTGGGGGTTCTGAGAGCCCCTGGGGGGCTTTTGAGAGGCCCTGGGGGTGCTGAGAGGCACTGGGGGGTTCTTGGGTGCTGAGGGATCTGGGGGGTGCTGAGAGGTCATGGGGGTTCTGGGGGTGCTGAGGGTGTCCTGAGATCTGTAGGGGGGGTTGTGGGGTGCTGAGGGTTTTTTTTTGGGGTTCTGAGAGCGCCTGGGGGGTTCTGAGAGGCCCTGGGGGTGCTGAGAGGTCCTGGGGGGTTATTGGGGTGCTGAGGATCTGGGGGGTGCTGAGAGGTCCTGGGTGTTCTGGAGGTGCTGAGGGTGTCCTGAGATCTTAGGGGGGGGTTGTGGGGTGCTGAGGGGTTTTTGGGGGTTCTGAGAGGCCTGGGATATTCTGGGGGTGCTGAGGGGGTCCTGAGGTCTTTGAGGGGGTCGTGGGGTGCTGAGGATCTTCTTGGGGTTCTGGAAGCCCCTGGGGTGTTCTGGGGCACCTTGGGGGTGCTGAAGGATCTGGGGGGTGCTGAGAGGTCATGGGGAGTTCTTGGGGTGCTGAGGTCTTTGAGGGGGGATTGTGGGGTGCTGAAGGTTTTGTTTGGGGGTTCTGAGAGCCCCTGGGGTGTTCTGGGGGTGCTGAGGTCTTTGGGGGGGGGGTGTGGGGTGCTGAAGGGTTTTTTTGGGGTTCTGAGAGCCCCTGGGGGGGTTGTGGGGGTGCTGGGGTTTTTGGGGAGTTGTGGGGTGCTGAGGGTCTTGTTTGGGGTTCTGAGAGCCCCTGGGGGGCACTGAAGGGCTGCTGGGGCACTATGGGGGGGTTCTGAGAGCCAGGAGGGTGTGGGGGGGGGGGCACCTTAAGATTTCTTGGGGTGCTGTGGGGCACCGAGGGCAGGGGGGTGCTGGGGGTGCTTTTTGGGGGGTCTGGGCCAGGTTTCTGAGCACTCCTTTGGTTTGGGATTGCCAGGGTGGAACTTCCAGAGCAGCAGAGCCTCAGGGGGGGGGTCTGGGGTGTCAGGCTGTGTTTTGGGGTGTTTTGGGGTGCAGAGGGGGGGTGGGGGTGGGGGGTGGAGATGCCCCCCCTGGGAACGGAGCTGAGCTTGAGCGGAGTTTTTAGGGCGAGCTTTGTGGGAGGTTCTCCTTGTTACTTTCTACCTCAGGGATGGGGTTTTTTTTATTTTTTTACCCCTTTTCCTAATATTTTTGGGGTTCCTTTTCAGGCCACTTCACCTCTGCAGAGGACCTGAACCTCCTGATTGCCAAAAACACCCGACTGGAAATCTACGTGGTGACACCCGAGGGGCTGCGCCCCGTGAAGGAGGTGGGGATGTATGGAAAAACTGCTGTCATGGAGCTCTTCAGACCCAAGGTGGGTGTTTGAGGGGCTCAGGGAGGAAGGCAAAACCTCCAAAATTTCTTTAAAACACCCCAAAAACCCCTCCCTCTCTCTTGTTTTTGGCAGGGGGAGAGCAAGGATCTGCTGTTCATCCTGACAGCCAAGTACAACGCCTGCATCCTGGAGTACAAGCAGAATGGGGACAGCATTGACATCATCACCCGTGCCCATGGCAACGTGCAGGTGAGGCAGGGACAAAAAAAAGGGAAAAACCCCTTTTCTCAGAAAAGTTTGGACATGTTTCACAAAATTATTGTGGATTTTTTCCCCCTCCTCTTCTTTATCCCCCTTTTTTTTTTTTTTTGATGGGTTTTTCGCCTCAGCGTCAAATGGAACAAACTCAAGGGATTCTCCAGGCCCAGGGGTGATTTTTTGGACATTAATCCCACTTTTTTTAGCAGATTTCTCTTTCAGGATCAGCTCAATCACCCCTCAGAGAAACTCCTGGAATTCTTTAGCCCCAGGGGTGATTTTTTTTGGACACTGATCCCTCTTTTTTTGCCGGATTTCTCCCTCAGGATCACATCAGTTTCTCTCAGAGAAACTCTTGACTTCTCCAGTCCCAGAATGATTTTTTTGACACTTATCCTCCTTTTTGCTGGATTTTTCCCTTGGGAATCAGATCAATCACCCCACAGAGAAACTCCTGGAATTCTTTAGTCCCAGGGATGATTTTTGGGACACTTATCCTTCTTTTTTTGCCGGATTTCTCCCTCAGGATCACACCAGTCACCTCATAAAGAAACTCCTGGACTTCTCCAGTCCCAGACATGATTTTTTTGGACACTAATCCTCCTTTTTTGCTGGATTTTTCCCTCAGGAATCAGATCAATCTCCCTGCAGAGAAACTCATGAATTCTTTAGCCCCAGGGGTGACTTTTCAGACACCAATCCCCTTTTTTTGCCAGATTTCTCCCTCAATATCCCATCAATCACCTCTCAGGGAAACTCCTGGACTTCTCCAGTCCCAGGGATGATTTCTTGGACACTAATCCCACTTTTTTTTACCAAATTTCTTCAGGTTCAGCTCAGTTACCCCTCAGAGAAACTCCTGGAATTCTTTAGCCCCAGGGGTGACTTTTCAGACACCGATCCCCCTTTTTTTGCCAGATTTCTCACCTCAATATCCCATCAATCACCTCTCAGGGAAACTCCTGACTTCTCCAGTCCCAGGGATGACTTTTTGGACACTTATCCCCCTTTTTTGCCAGGTTTCTCCTTCAGGATCAGCTCAATCACCCCTCACACAAACTCCTGGAATTCTTTAGCCCCGGAGATGACTCTTTTTTTTCCCGATCCCTCTTTTTTTGCCAGATTTCTCCCTCAATATCCCATCAATCACCTCTCAGGGAAACTCCCAGACTTCTCCAGTCCCAGGGATGATTTTTTGGACACTTATCCCCCTTTTTTTGCCAGGTTTCTCCTTCAGGATCAGCTCAATCACCCCTCACACAAACTCCTGGAATTCTTTAGCCCCGGGGATGACTCTTTTTTTTTTCCGATCCCTCTTTTTTTGCCAGATTTCTCCCTCAATATCCCATCAATCACCTCTCAGAGAAACTCCTGGACTTCTCCAGTCCCAGGGATGATTTCTTGGACACTAATCCCACTTTTTTACCAGATTTTTCCTTCAGGATCAGCTCAATCACCCTCAAACTCCTGGAATTCTTTAGCCCCGGGGATGACTCTTTTTTTCCCGATCCCTCTTTTTTTGCCAGATTTCTCCCTCAGGATCACATCAGTTTCTCTCAGAGAAACTCTTGGAGTTCTCCAGTTCTGGGGGTGACTATTTTGGACACTTATATCCCCTTTTTTGCCAGGTTTCTCCTTCGGGATCAGCTCAGTCACTCCTCAGACAAACTCCTGGAATTCTTTAGCCCCGGGGATGACTCTTTTTTTTCCCGATCCCTCTTTTTTTTGCCAGATTTCTCCCTCAATATCCCATCAATCACCTCTCAGAGAAACTCCTGGACTTCTCCAGTCCCAGGGATGATTTCTTGGACACTAATCCCACTTTTTTTTACCAAATTTCTTCAGGTTCAGCTCAGTTACCCCTCAGAGAAACTCCTGGAATTCTTTAGCCCCAGGGGTGACTTTTCAGACACCGATCCCTCTTTTTTGCCAGATTTCTCCCTCAATATCCCATCAATCACCTCTCAGGGAAACTCCTGGACTTCTCCAGTCCCAGGGATGATTTCTTGGACACTAATCCCACTTTTTTTACCAGATTTTTTCTTCAGGATCAGCTCAGTCACCCTCAAACTCCTGGAATTCTTTAGCCCCGGGGATAACTTTTTCCCGATCCCTCTTTTTTTACCAGATTTCTCCCTCAGGATCACATCAGTTTCTCTCAGAGAAACTCTTGGAGTTCTCCAGTTCTGGGGGTGACTATTTTGGACACTTATCCCCCTTTTTTACCAGATTTTTTCTTCAGGACCAGCTCAATCACTCCTCACACAAACTCCTGGAATTCTTTAGCCCCGGGGATGACTCTTTTTTTTCCCGATCCCTCTTTTTTTGCCAGATTTCTCCCTCAATATCCCATCAATCACCTCTCAGGGAAACTCCTGGACTTTTCCAGTCCCAGGGATGATTTTTTGGACACTTATCCCCCTTTTTTTGCCAGGTTTCTCCTTCAGGATCAGCTCAATCACCCCTCACACAAACTCCTGGAATTCTTTAGCCCCGGGGATGACTCTTTTTTTTCCCAATCCCTCTTTTTTTGCCAGATTTCTCCCTCTATATCCCATCAGTCACCCCTCAGAGAAACTCCCAGACTTCTCCAGTCCCAGGGATGATTTCTTGGACACTAATCCCACTTTTTTTGCCAGATTTTTTCTTCAGGATCAGCTCAATCACCCCTCAAACTCCTGGAATTCTTTAGCCCCGGGGATGACTCTTTTTTTCCCGATCCCTCTTTTTTTGCCAGATTTCTCCCTCAGGATCACACCAGTCACCTCATAAAGAAACTCCTGGACTTCTCCAGTCCCAGGGATGATTTTTTAGGACACTAATCCTCTTTTTTTTTCCCTGCCTCTCTCCCTCAGGACCGGATTGGTCGCCCCTCAGAGACAGGGATCATTGGGATCATCGACCCCGAGTGCCGGATGATCGGGCTGCGGCTCTACGACGGCCTCTTCAAGGTCATCCCCTTGGATCGAGACAACAAGGAGTTAAAAGCTTTCAACATCCGCCTGGAGGAGCTCCAGGTCATCGATGTAAAGTTCCTCTATGGCTGCCAGGCCCCCACCATCTGTTTTGTTTACCAGGTATCACCTTTTTTCCCCTCATTTTGGAGGCCGCTGAGGCCGTTCCAAAGGGTCCGGAGCGGCCGGGGTGATCCCAAAGCCAAGAGGGGATTCTCTACCTGAGGAAAATCTCTCTTCTTCTGAGCTGCCTGGGGGTTTTTTGGAATTTTTGGCAATCAGCTGATGCTTTGGATGGGGCTTTTCCTCCTTAAAAACTCCAGAGGAGAGCAGGAATCTTCCCAGCAAGTGGATTTGAGCTGGAATCGCTCGTTTTCTGTGAAAATTTAATTCCACTTAAAAATAACAAGACAATTCAGCTTGGTTGGGCTTTGAGTGGCCACTCCAGGAGTCCCAAGAGGGGCTGCAACCTCTCCTGTGACCCAGTAGCCCCTTTCTAAAGGTTTCTTTTGAACCCAGAAGCTTTTGCTGTGCTGGCTGAGCCAGAGATTATTGTGGTTTTGCCAAAAATCCAGCCAGGAAGCTCCTGGGGGGGGGGAGTTGGGGTCAGCTCCAGCCTCCATCTTGTCTCCCACCAGTAGCAAACCAGGTGGCAGCAGCAGCTTGGTCATTCCTTCTTTCCAAACCCAGCTTGAAAAGCCAAGATTTGGGTTTTCAAGAGGTTTGGGGGCTGCTGAGAGTTTCTGAGTGGAGATGGGAGGGGAAGAAATAAGATTGTCACCACATAAATAGGGGATGGGGCAAGGCAGCTCAGATCTCCTTCTCAGGACAGGATTTGTCACCTCTCCTCCTCCCCTTGCAGATGTTTTGGGGACTACAAAGGGATTTCCCACCCTCACACCACAGAATTTCACCCTCACATCCTCATTTCTGGCGTGGGGGTGTTCAGGGACAGCCTGAGGGACCCCAAAGAGGAGGTGGGCAGGGTGGGAAGCCTCAGGAGGTGGTGGGGGTCTCCCTGCTCCCTCTGGAGCCTCTGTCACTGCAGACAAGGACAGTGTGTGACATCTGGTGGCTTCTCTTCCAGGACCCTCAGGGTCACCACCTCAAGACCTACAAAGTGTCCCTGAGGGAGAAGGAATTCAACAAAGGGCCCTGGAAACAGGAGAATGTAGAGGCTGAAGCCTCCATGGTCATTGCAGGGTGGCACTGGGGTGGAGTTGGGGTCAGCTCCAGCCTCCATCTTGTCTCCCACCAGTAGCAAACCAGGTGGCAGCAGCAGCTTGGTCATTCCTTCTTTCCAAACCCAGCTTGAAAAGCCAAGATTTGGGTTTTCAAGAGGTTTGGGTGCTGCTGAGAGTTTCTGAGTGGAGATGGGAGGAGGAGAAATAAGATTGTCACCACATAAACAGGGGATGGGGGCAAGGCAGCTCAGATCTCCTTCTCAGGACAGGATTTGTCACCTGCTGTCACCTCTCCTCCTCCCCTTGCAGATTTCTGGGGACTAAAAAGGGATTTCCCACCTTCACACCACAGAATTTCACCCTCACATCCTCATTTCTGGAGTGGGAGTGTTCAGGGTCAGCCTGAGGGACCCCAAAGAGGAGGTGGGCAGGGTGGGAAGCCTCAGGAGGTGGTGGGGGTCTCCCTGCTCCCTCTGGAGCCTCTGTCACTGCAGACAAGGACAGTGTGTGACATCTGGTGGCTTCTCTTCCAGGACCCTCAGGGTCACCACCTCAAGACCTACAAAGTGTCCCTGAGGGAGAAGGAATTCAACAAAGGGCCCTGGAAACAGGAGAATGTAGAGGCTGAAGCCTCCATGGTCATTGCAGGGTGGCACTGGGGTGGAGTTGGGGTCAGCTCCAGCCTCCATCTTGTCTCCCACCAGTAGCAAACCAGGTGGCAGCAGCAGCTTGGTCATTCCTTCTTTCCAAACCCAGCTTGAAAAGCCAAGATTTGGGTTTTCAAGAGGTTTGGGGTGCTGCTGAGAGTTTCTGAGTGGAGATGGGAGGAGGAGAAATAAGATTGTCACCACATAAACAGGGGATGGGGGCAAGGCAGCTCAGATCTCCTTCTCAGGACAGGATTTGTCACCTGCTGTCACCTCTCCTCCTCCCCTTGCAGATTTCTGGGGACTAAAAAGGGATTTCCCACCTTCACACCACAGAATTTCACCCTCACATCCTCATTTCTGGTCTGGGGGTGTTCAGGGTCAGCCTGAGGGACCCCAAAGAGGAGGTGGGCAGGGTGGGAAGCCTCAGGAGGTGGTGGGGGTCTCCCTGCTCCCTCTGGAGCCTCTGTCACTGCAGACAAGGACAGTGTGTGACATCTGGTGGCTTCTCTTCCAGGACCCTCAGGGTCACCACCTCAAGACCTACAAAGTGTCCCTGAGGGAGAAGGAATTCAACAAAGGGCCCTGGAAACAGGAGAATGTAGAGGCTGAAGCCTCCATGGTCATTGCAGGGTGGCACTGGGGGGGAGCTGGGGTCAGCTCCAGCCTCCATCTTGTCTCCCACCAGTAGCAAACCAGGTGGCAGCAGCAGCTTGGTCATTCCTTCTTTCCAAACCCAGCTTGAAAAGCCAAGATTTGGGTTTTCAAGAGGTTTGGGGGCTGCTGAGAGTTTCTGAGTGGAGATGGGAAGAGGAGAAATAAGATTGTCACCACATAAATAGGGGATGGGGGCAAGGCAGCTCAGATCTCCTTCTCAGGACAGGATTTGTCACCTCTCCTCCTCCCCTTGCAGATGTTTTGGGGACTACAAAGGGATTTCCCACCCTCACACCACAGAATTTCATCCTTTTGTCCTCATTTCTGGTGTGGGGGTGTTCAGGGTCAGCCTGAGGGATCTCAAAGAGGAGGTGGGCAGGGTGGGAAGCCTCAGGAGGTGGTGGAGGTGAGGTGGGGTCTCCCTGCTCCTTCTGGAGCCTCTGTCACTCCACAGAGGGACAGTGTGTGACATCTGGTGGCTTCTCTTCCAGGACCCTCAGGGTCACCACCTCAAGACCTACAAAGTGTCCCTGAGGGAGAAGGAATTCAACAAAGGGCCCTGGAAACAGGAGAATGTAGAGGCTGAAGCCTCCATGGTCATTGCAGGGTGGCACTGGGGAGGAGCTGGAGTCAGCTCCAGCCACCATCTTGTCTCTCAGCAGTAGCAAACCAGGTGGCAGCAGCAGCTTGGTCATTCCTTCTTTCCAAACCCAGCTTGAAAAGCCAAGATTTGGGTTTTCAAGAGGTTTGGGTGCTGCTGAGAGTTTCTGAGTAAAGATGGGAAGAGGAGAAATAAGATTGTCACCACATAAATAGGGGATGGGGGCAAAGCAGCTCAGATCTCCTTGTCAGGACAGGATTTGTCACCTCTCCTCCTCCACTTGCAGATTTTTGGGGACTACAAAGGGATTTCCCACCCTCACACCACAGAATTTCATCCTCACATCCTCATTTCTGGCGTGGGGGTGTTCAGGGTCAGCCTGAGGGACCCCAAAGAGGAGGTGGGCAGGGTGGGAAGCCTCAGGAGGTGGTGGAGGTGAGGTGGAGTCTCCCTGCTCCCTCTGGAGCCTCTGTCACTGCAGACAGGGACAGTGTGTGACATCTGGTGGCTTCTCTTCCAGGACCCTCAGGGTCGCCACGTCAAGACCTACGAAGTGTCCCTGAGGGAGAAGGAATTCAACAAAGGGCCCTGGAAACAGGAGAATGTAGAGGCTGAAGCCTCCATGGTCATTGCAGGTTGGTCTTTTCTGTAACCCCTTCCCTGCTGGGTTGTTTTTTTGAGGCCCAACACCTCAGTTGTCTTCTGGTGACAACGTTTCTCTTCTCCCCTGCCCAGTGCCAGAGCCTTTTGGAGGTGCCATCATCATTGGGCAGGAGTCTATCACCTACCACAATGGAGATAAATACCTGGCTATAGCTCCACCCATCATCAAGGTGAGGGAACACCTGCATCCCAACACATATCCCCCCTCATTCCTCCATTCCCAGCCTCTCCTGGAGTGCTGGAGGATCTTTGGGCTTCAAGGATTTCCCTGACTTTTGTCTCCAGGCGTGGGCTGACGAGGTCCCTGCCTCCCAGGCCTTGTTCCACACCACTCCTGGGCCATGGTTTTTGGGTTTTTCTGTCATCCTGGGGCACTAAAAAGCAAAATCCTGGTTTGAGCCCCAGAGAAAAGGGTTAATTCAGAGGTCACACGGGGTTTGGGCCAAAAAAAAAAAAAAAAAGAAATGAATGAGCCCCTTGGAGATGTTGAGTTCACCAGGTGATGATTGGGGCAAAAAAAAGACTTTTAAGGAGTTGGTGGCAGAGGTTGAGCTTGGGGTTTTTGGCAGGAAGCCCAAAATGGTTGAGGTGCCTCTCAGGGCTGAAAGAAATCCAGGACCAAAAAGTCCTTTTGAAGCTGGAAATAAAGATGGGCAAGGAAAGCACTTCCAGTTTTGGGTGAAGAAATGCTGGAATTGTTGCTTGAGTTGGAATCTCAGGCCACTGGTGAGGCTCTGGGATGGAGAAATTTATACTGGAGTCACCAGTGCTCCCTGCTGAAGGATCAGCAGCACCCCAACACCTGCAGATCCCAAACCCCAATTCTTGGGAATGACCCAGTATTAGGAAATGGGGTTTTGGTGCCCCCTTTCATTGGGTTGTGACCAAAAATGAGGTGTCCTTGTCCCCCAGGCACCTTACAGAGTGGTTTTATCCCCAAAAATGTTGTCAGGAGGTCAGGAAGCACCCCCAATACCTGCAGATCCCAAACCCCAATCCTCGGGAATAGCCCAGTATTAGGAAATGGGGTTTTGGTGCCCCCTTTCTTTGGGTTGTGACCAAAAATGAGGTGTCCTTGTCCTCCAGGCACCTTACAGAGGGGTTTTATCCCCAAAAATGTTGTCAGGGGATCAGGCAGCACCCCCAATACCTACAGATCCCAAATCCAGTCCTTGGAATGGCCCAGCATTAGGAAATGGGGTTTTGGTGCCACCTTTCCTGGGGCTGTGACCCAAAATGGGACCTTTTCCTCAGAGATCCTGGTTGTGTTCTCTGATGGGGTTTAATGAGGGCAAACCCAACCTTCTCTGTGCAGGAGGAGCAGAACCCTGGTGTGCTCTGGATGTCCTTGTCCCCTCCTGTCACCTTAAAGGGGGGTTTATCCCAAAAATGTTGTCAGGGGGTCAGGAAACACCCCAAACACCTGCAGATCCCAAACCCCAATCCTCGGGAATAGCCCAGTGTTAGGAAACGGGGTTTTGGTGCCACTTTTCCTTGGGTTGTGACCAAAAATGAGGTGTCCTTGTCCTCCAGGCACCTTACAGAGGGGTTTTATCCCCAAAAACGTTGTCAGGGGGTCAGGAAACACCCCAAACACCTGCAGATCCCAAACCCCAATCCTCGGGAATAGCGCGGCGTTAGGAAACGGGGTTTTGGTGCCACCTTTCCTTGGCTTCTGACCAAAACTGAGATGCCCTTGTCCCCTCCTGACACCTTGGAGAGGTTCCCCCTTTTTTTGGGGTGGTTTTTAGGGCTTTTCCTCAAAACTTCTTGCCCTGCAGCAAAGCACCATCGTGTGCCACAACCGCGTGGATCCCAACGGCTCCCGGTACCTTCTGGGGGACATGGAAGGTCGTCTCTTCATGCTGCTCCTGGAGAAGGAGGAGCAGATGGATGGCACTGTCACCTTGAAGGACCTGAGGGTGGAGCTGCTCGGAGAGGTAGGATTTGGCCACTGTCCCTTGTCCCCGTGGGGCTGGGATGCTCCTCAGGGTCTTGATTTTACAGGTCAACGAGTGGCTAAGGGACTGGTGCCAAAGACAGGGTTTTGGCTTTTTTGATCACGGGATGCTATATGAGACACCTGGCCTGGTGGTGGCAGGTGGGATGCACCTGTCCCAGAGGGGGAAGAGGCTTTTGGGGCAGGACTTGGCAGGGCTCATTGAGAGAGCTTTAAACTAGATGTGAAGGGGGAAGGGGAGAAAACTGGGTCTGTTAGGGACAAACACAAGAAGGACGAACCGGGGCCCGAAGGCAGGTGGTCTAGGGAGGATTTAGTCCCACCAGTGTGCTCTGTTTGTTTCCTGAAATGTCTGTATGCTAATGCACGCAGCATGGGGAATAAGCAAGAAGAGTTAGAGGTCAGTGTACGGGCTAAGGGTTATGATCTGGTAGCAATAACAGAGACATGGTGGGATAGGTCACATGACTGGAATGTGGCCATGGATGGTTATGTGCTTTTCCGGAAAGATAGGGCGGGGAAGAGAGGTGGTGGAGTTGCTCTTTATGTGAGAGAGCAACTAGAATGTGTTGAGTTTTGTGCAGGGGCTGATGAGGGGCAAGTTGAAAGTCTGTGGGTAAGAATTAAGGGGCAGACTGGTGTGGGCGATACAGTTGTGGGGGTCTACTACAGACCTCCTGATCAAGGCGAGGAGGTTGATGAGGCCTTCTACAGGCAGCTGAAAGCAGCCTCGCAACTTCAGTCCCTAGTCCTCATGGGAGATTTTAACTACCCTGATATCTGCTGGTTGACTCACACAGCCAGCTTTTCACAGTCTAGGAGGTTCCTCCAGTGCATTGATGATAACTTCTTAATGCAAATGGTGGACAAGCCGACTAGAAGAGGAGCGCTGCTGGATCTTGTACTAACCAACAAGGAGGGCCTTGTTGAAGCAGTGGTGGTCAATGGCAGCCTTGGCTGCAGTGATCATGAGATGGTAGAGTTCAGGATCCTGTGTGGAAGGAACAGAATACCCAGTAGGACCAGAACCCTGGACTTCCACAGGGCAAACTTTGGCCTCCTCAATCGACTGTTAAGAGAAATCCCATGGGACAAGGTGTTAGAAGATAAAGGGGCTCAAGATAGCTGGTCAATATTCAAGAACCACTATTTGCAAGCACAGGATCAGAGCATCCCTATGGTTAGGAAATCTAGTAAGGGAGCTAGGAGACCAGCATGGTTAAAAAAGGAACTGCTGGGAAAACTTAAGTGGAAAAGGAAAATCTACAGATCATGGAAGGGGGGGCTGGTCACTTGGGAGGAATATAGGACTGTTGTCAGAGAATGTAGGGAGGCAATTAGGAAAGCTAAGGCCTCCTTGGAACTTAACCTTGCAAGTCGGGTTAAGGATAATAGAAAGGGCTTTTTCAAATACATAGCCAGCAAAACTAACACTAGAGGCAATATTGGCCCACTAAGGAATGAGCTGGGAGCCCTGGTGACAGAGGATATAAAGAAGGCAGAGGTGCTGAACGCCTTCTTTGCCTCTGTCTTTACTCCTGCAGGGTTTCCGCATGAGCCCCAGATTCATTTAACCCCAGAAGTAGTCAAGATAAATGAGGAGTTTGATATAGTAGATGAGGATTGGGTTAGGGATCAGCTGAGTAATCTGGACATCCATAAGTCGATGGGTCCAGATGGAATGCATCCAAGGGTGCTGAGGGAGCTGGCGGAGGTCATTGCTAGGCCACTCTCCATCATCTTCAAAAAGTCATGGGTAACAGGAGAGGTGCCTGAGGACTGGAGGATAGCAAATGTCACTCCAGTCTACAAGAAGGGCAAGAAGGAGGACCCGGGTAACTGTAGACCGGTCAGCCTCACCTCCATCCCTGGAAAGGTGATGGAACAACTTGTTCTTGTCACTATCTCCAGGCATATCAAGGACATGGGGGTCATCAAGAGCAGTCAGCATGGTTTTATCAAGGGTAAATCATGTTTGACTAACCTCATAGTCTTCTATGAGGAAATTACTAGGTGGATAGATGATGGAAGAGCGGTAGATGTGGTTTATCTTGATTTCAGTAAAGCATTTGACACCGTCTCTCACAGCATCCTTGTAGATAAGTTGATCAAGTATGGGTTTGGTGATCAGGTAGTGAGGTGGGTCAGGAACTGGTTGAAAGGAAGGAGTCAGAGAGTTGTAGTCAATGGGGCAGAATCTGGTTGGAGGGGCGTGACTAGTGGAGTCCCTCAGGGGTCGGTACTGGGACCGGTGTTGTTCAATATATTCATCAACGACTTGGATGAGGGTATAGAATGTACCCTCAGCAAGTTTGCTGATGACACTAAGCTGGGAGGAGTGGCTGACACACCAGAAGGCTGTGCTGCCATTCAGAGAGACTTAGACAGGCTGGAGAGTTGGGCAGGGAGGAACAAGATGAAATTCAACAAGGGGAAGTGTAGAGTTTTGCATTTGGGGAAGAACAACACGATGTCCCAGTATAGGTTGGGGGCTGACCTGCTGGAGAGCAGTGTAGGTGAAAGAGATCTGGGGGTCCTGGTAGATAAGAGGATGACCATGAGCCAGCAATGTGCCCTTGTGGCCAAGAAGGCCAATGGCATCCTGGGGTGCATTAGAAAGGGTGTGGTTAGTAGGTCAAGAGAGGTTCTCCTCCCCCTCTATTCTGCATTGGTGAGGCCGCACCTGGAGTATTGTGTCCAGTTCTGGGCCCCTCAGTTCAAGAAGGACAGGGAAGTGCTTGAAAGAGTCCAGCGCAGAGCTACTAAGATGATTAAGGGAGTGGAGCATCTCCCTTATGAGGAAAGGCTGAGGGAGCTGGGTCTCTTTAGTTTGGAGAAAAGGAGACTGAGGGGTGACCTCATCAATGTTTTCAAATATGTAAGGGGTGAGTGTCAGGGAGATGGAGCTAGGCTTTTCTCTATGGTGACCAGTGATAGGACAAGGGGTAATGGGTGTAAATTGGAGCATAGGAGGTTCAAGTTGAATATCAGAAAGAATTTTTTTACTGTAAGGGTGACAGAGCCCTGGAACAGGCTGCCCAGGGGGGTTGTGGAGTCTCCTTCACTGGAGACATTCAAAACCCGCCTGGACACGTTCCTAGGCGATGTACTCTAGGTGGCCCTGCTCTGGCAGGGGGGGTTGGACTAGATGATCTTTCCAGGTCCCTTCCAACCCCTAGGATTCTATGATTCTATGATTCTATGATTTTGGGACCTGGGGCGGGGTGTAGCTTCCCCGGTTGTCACCCTTCCCACCTCCCGGGGTTTGGAAGCTAAAACCTGAAGGTTTTCCACCATCTCCCCACTTTTGATTTATTCCTTTATTTTTGCCTGGTGGTTTTGCTGTCCCCAGGGGACGTTTGGCCTCTCCCTGGCTTTTGCCAAGGGGTGAAATTCCCCTCCTGTGCCCGGGGTTTTCCTCTGGGGTTGCGGCTGGGGTGTGGTGCTGGCGGGAGGTCCTGCTCACACCAGGGCTGGTTCATCTCCATCTTTTCCATTCCCAGACATCCATAGCAGAGTGTTTGACCTACCTGGACAATGGAGTTGTGTTTGTTGGCTCTCGCCTTGGAGATTCCCAACTTGTGAAGGTGGGTGGCAGCCATCTGGGGGCTTACTTGGCTGTTCAGATAGCATCTCCTACATCTTTCTCCTCATCGTGGCCTCCAGAAGCCTATGAGGGGAAATTTTCCTTTCTTCTCCTTGTCCCACACCCTTTCCACTCCTTTGGGATTAGCTGGGAAGCTGATGGTTGTGTTTCTTCCCAGCTCAACGTGGACAGCAACGAGCAGGGCTCCTACGTGGTGGCCATGGAGACCTTCACCAACCTGGGCCCCATCGTTGACATGTGTGTGGTGGATCTGGAAAGACAAGGCCAAGGGCAGGTAACGTTGGCTCTGCTTTCCTTTTCTCCCTGCTGGGCTTGTCCATGGAAAGGAAAAGACTCCAAAACTTCCCTTGGAGGATCTCCAAGGTCTTGCACTGAAGGGTGGGATGAGCGAGGAGCTTTAAATCCTTGGATCCGTGAGGAAGGGGTTGCCTTTGGGTGGGGAAAAATCAGCTGCTAGGGGAATTTCCAGTGGAAACTGAGCCAAGGAGGAGCCAGGGGAAGCTTCCTGGCAAGAATTGGTGCAGATCCTCTGTTTTTCCTCCAGCTGGTCACCTGCTCAGGTGCCTTCAAAGAGGGTTCCCTGCGGATCATCCGCAACGGCATCGGGATTCATGAGCACGCCAGCATCGACCTGCCAGGGATTAAAGGTGGGTGAGGTGGGGGCTGAGGTGCTGCAGACAGAACCCACAGCCCCAGAGCTTCTCAGAAGAAGCCTTTTGTCTTCACCCTGAGCCAACGGGGCCTCTCTCTCTGTGTCACAGGCTTGTGGCCCCTCAGATCAGACTCCCAGCGGGAAACAGACAACACCTTGGTGCTCTCCTTTGTTGGCCAGACCAGGTGAGGTGGGCTCAGCACCAAGCCAGGCCCTCAGCTTTGGGTTGGGGCAGGATCTAACAGGAGCTGAGTTTCTTCTCTTCCCCTGCCTGTTCTTCCCCTCCCTGTTTTTCCCCACCCTTCTCTCCCCCCACCCTTCTCTCCCCCCACCCTTCTCTCCCCCCACCCTTCTCTCCCCCCACCCTTCTCTCCCCCCACCCTTCTCTCCCCCCACCCTTCTCTCCCCCCACCCTTCTCTCCCCCCACCCTTCTCTCCCCCCACCCTTCTCTCCCCCCACCCTTCTCTCCCCCCACCCTTCTCTCCCCCCACCCTTCTCTCCCCCCACCCTTCTCTCCCCCACCCTTCTCTCCCCCACCCTTCTCTCCCCCCACCCTTCTCTCCTCCCACCCTTCTCTCCCCCACCCTTCTCTCCCCCCACCCTTCTCTCCCCCCACCCTTCTCTCCCCCGCCCCTCTCTCCCCCGCCCCTCTCTCCCCCACCCCTTTTTTTCCACCCTCCTTTTTTTTCCCCAGGGTCCTGATGTTAAACGGAGAAGAAGTTGAAGAGACAGAGCTCACAGGCTTTGTGGATGATCAGCAGACTTTCTTCTGTGGCAACGTGGCCCATCAGCAGCTGATCCAGGTGATGCCACTTTTGGGAACAGGCAGATGGGTCTCTCCTGGTGACCCTCCACACCTTTTGGTGGGCTTGACCTAAACCCTGGGGAGCGTGCAGGACTCTGGGTGTGAGCCAGGAGGTGTTGTGGCTCTCAGGAGGGATTTTCTCTCTCTCTGTGTCCCCAGATCACCTCAGCCTCTGTCAGGCTGGTGAGTCAGGAACCCAAAGCCCTGGTGAGTGAGTGGAAAGAAGAACATCAGCGTGGCCTCCTGCAACAGCAACCAGGTGGTGGTGGCTGTGGGAAGAGCCCTCTACTACCTGGAGATCCAGCCCCGGGAGCTCAGACAGATCAGGTGGGTTTGGCCTCAGGGCTGCTCTGCTTATTTTTTTTTTTTTTGGTTTTGGGCTCCATCCTCAACCCTCCATCTGCTTCCTCCTTCCTGCCAGCTGCACAGAGATGGAACATGAAGTTGCCTGCCTGGACATCACCCCTCTGGGGGACACCAGTGGGATGTCCCCACTCTGTGCCATCGGGCTCTGGACTGACATCTCTGCCCGAATCCTCAAGCTGCCTTCCTTTGAGCTGCTGCACAAGGAGATGCTGGGAGGAGGTGGGTGGCACCTCCCCAAGGGCTGGCAGTGACCTGGCTGAGCCTGGGGTGACATCAACCTTCTGTCCCCTGCAGAAATCATCCCTCGTTCCATCCTGATGACCACCTTTGAGAGCAGCCACTACCTCCTCTGTGCCCTGGGGGATGGAGCTCTCTTCTACTTTGGGCTCAGCCTTGAGACAGGTGACTGTCCCCTCCTCCCCTGCTTCAAGTCCTTTCTTCCTTCTGGAGACATCCCTCTGGCTTCTTTGCTGGGGGTCACTGAGGTTGGGAAAAATCTCAAGGTTGGGAAATATCTCAAGGTTGGGAAAAATCTCAAGGTTAGGAAAAATCTCAAGGTTGGGAACATCTCAAGGTTGGGAAAAATCTCAAGGTTAGGAAAAATCTCAAGGTTGGGAAAAATCTCAAGGTTGGGAACATCTCAAGGTTGGGAAAAATCTCAAGGTTGGGAACATCTCAAGGTTGGGAAAAATCCCAAGGTTGGGAACATCTCAAGGTTGGGAACATCTCAAGGTTGGGAAAAATCTCAAGGTTGGGAAAAATCTCAAGGTTGGGAACATCTCAAGGTTGGGAAAAATCTCCAGGTTGGGAACATCTCAAGGTTGGGAAAAATCCCAAGGTTGGGAAAAATCTCAAGGTTGGGAAACACCTCAAGGTTGGGTAAAATCTCCAGGTTGGGAAAAATCTCCAGGTTGGGAACATCTCCAGGTTGGGAACATCTCCAGGTGATCATCAGGTCCCAACCACCAGCACAGCACCCCTGTGTCCCCAAGTGCCACATCTGTGCCACATCCAGGGGTGGTGACTCCACCACTGCCCTGAGCAGCCAAGTTCCAGTGCTTGACCACTCTTCCAGTGAAGAAGTTGGTCCCAATCTCCAGCCTAAACCTCCCCTGGTGCAAATTGGGGCCATTTCCTCTTGTTTTGTCACTTGGTCCTTGGGAGCAGGGACCAACCCCCCCTGGCTCCAACCTCCCCAAATCCAAGCAGGACCCCAACTCTGCTGAGCCCACCACTCCCCCTGTCCCTCAGCCCCACATCTCCAGGGATTTTCCACCCCTCCAGGGATGGATGGGGATCCAACCCCCTCCCTGGGCAGCTGGGCCAGTGCTTAATGAGCCCTTGGGGGTGATTGACCTCCCCTGGGCACCCTCAGCCCATTTCCTCTTGTCCCATCACTTGCTCCTTGGGAGCAGAACCCAACCCCCCCAGCTCCAACCCCTTTCCAGGGAATTGCAGTGAGGTCTCCCCTCTGCTCCAGGCTCAGCACCCTCAGCTGCTCCTCACAACTTCTCCAGAACCTTCTCCTTGTCCTCCAGCCCCTTCCCCACCTCTCTTTCCCTTCTCTGGCCCCACTCCAGCCCCTCACTGTCCCTCTTCTGACCCAGGATCCAAAGCTCTGAGCACAACAGGACAATCCCTGCCCTGCTCCTGACACAAGCCCAGGGTGCTGGTGGCCTTCTTGGCCACCTGGGGACACTCCCTCAACCCTCAGGTCCCTTCCCTGGCACTTTTCCTCTTTTATCCCAAACCTGGAGAATTTTTTTGGGGCGGGGAGGATGGGTTTGGTGTGACCCAGAGGCAGGACCTGACCCCTGGGCCTGGTTGGACCTGAAACAAATGACCTGGAGGCAGGGGACAGAGGTGGCTCTGTCACTGCCAGGTGGCTGTGTCACTGCCAGGTGGCTCTGTCACTGCCAGGTCCCTTCTTGGCCAGCTGGGGACATGCTGGCTCATGTCCAGCAGCACCCACAGGTCCTTCCCCCACAGTTCCTCTGCTCCAGGATCTTTTTCCTCCTCTGTCCCTTCCCCGTCGTGCCCTGCTGTCCCCTCCACTGGTGACCTCTGTGGTGCCACCCCCCAGCAGTGGTTCTCCTCTTCTCCAGGCTTGCTGAGTGACCGTAAGAAGGTGACCTTGGGGACCCAGCCCACTGTCCTCAGGACCTTTCGTTCCCTCTCCACCACCAACGTCTTTGCCTGCTCTGACCGCCCCACGGTCATCTACAGCAGCAACCACAAGTTGGTCTTCTCCAATGTCAACCTCAAGGAGGTCAACTACATGTGTCCCCTCAACTCTGATGGCTACCCTGACAGGTGAGCCTGGGGGACCTGGAGCTGGGGAGGCAGGGAGCAGGAGGAGGAACCTCCAGGGGGAGGAGGAGGAGAAACCTCCAGGGGGAGGAGGAGGAGAAACCTCCAGGGGGAGGAGGAGGAGAAACCTCCAGGAGGTGGAGGAGCAGGAGGAGGAACCCCCAGGAGGAGGAGGAAAAGGAGAAACCTCCAGGAGGAGGAACCCCCAGGGGGAGGAGGAGGAGGAGAAGGAACCCCCAGGAGGAGGAGGAAAAGGAGAAACCTCCAGGAGGAGGAACCCCCAGGGGGAGGAGGAGGAGGAAAAGGAGAAACCTCCAGGAGGAGGAACCCCCAGGGGGAGGAGGAGGAGAAGGAACCCCCAGGAGCAGGAGGAAAAGGAGAAACCTCCAGGAGGAGGAACCCCCAGGGGGAGGAGGAGGAGGAGAAGGAACCCCCAGGAGGAGGAGGAGGAGAAGGAATCCCCAGGAGGAGGAGGATGAGGAGGAGAAGGAACCCCCAGGAGGAGCAGGAAGAGGAGGAGAACGAACCCCCAGGAGGAGGAGCAGGAGCAGGAGGAGGAACCCCTAGGAGGAGGAGGAGAAGAAGCAGGAGGAGGAGGAGGAGGAACCCCCAGGAGAAGGAGCAGGAGGCAGAACCCCCAGGAGGAGGGTTCTGGAGGTTCTTGCTGTGTCACCCACCTTAAAAGTGGCACTAGAGAAGCACACAGAGGGTGGGAGAGACCTTGAAAATCATAGAACCCAACCTTTCTGAGGCCAGCACAGGACTCAGCACCACATCTCCAGGGCTTTTGAACACCTCCAGGGATGGGGATCCAACCACCCCCCCAGGCAGCCTGGGCCAGTGGTGAATCCCCCTTGGGGTGAAGAAGTTTCTCCTCATTTTCCACCTAAACCTCCCCTGGTGCAGCTTTTGAGGCTGTTTCACCTTGTTACTTGGGAGAAGAGACCAACACCTGGGAACCTCCTCTCAGGGGGTTGCAGAGAGCCAGAAAGTTTCCTCTCAGCCTCCTCTTCTCCAGGTTGAACACCCCCAGGAGCTCCTCACAACTTCTCCAGCCCCTTCCCAACCTCTCTTACCTTTCCCTGGACGTGCTCCAGCCCCTCAATTCCCCTTCCCGTGAAGAAGTTTCTTTTGACATTCAATCTAAACCATTTCAGGCCACAACTTGAGACCATTTCCTCTTGCCTCATGAGGTTTTTTTTTCCCTTTTCATCCTCCTGCAGCTTGGCTCTGGCCAACAACAGCACCCTGACAATTGGCACCATTGATGAGATCCAGAAGCTTCACATCCGCACCGTCCCCCTCTACGAGTCCCCCAGGTGAGCCCAGCCCAGCCAGCACCAGCTCTTTGCCTTTTTTCTCCCCACACCTTCTCCACTTTCCTCATGGAAAGCTCTGTCCTGGTTCCCCTGCCCATGGGGCTCTCTCTATCCCACAGGAAGATTTGCTACCAGGAGGTATCCCAGTGTTTTGGGGTCCTCTCCAGTCGGATTGAGGTGCAGGATGCCAGTGGGGGCACCACAGCCCTCAGACCCAGTGCCAGCACCCAGGTGAGGAGGAGCTGCTGGAGGTGATGGGAGGGCTGGAGCCAGGCTGAGAGAGCTGGGGATGCTCAGTCAGGAGAAAAGAAGGTTCCAGAGAGACCTCGGAGCACTTTCCAGTGCCTGAAAGCTGGGGAGGGACTTGGGATAAGGACCTGGAGGGTTGGGATGAAGGGGAAGGGTTTTGAAATGGAAGAGGGGAAAATGAGGATGGACATCAGGGATGGGATGAGGAGGGAAGGGATTGGAAGTGGAAGAGGGGAGAGTGAGGATGGACCTGAGGCAAAGCTCCCCCTGAGGGAGCAAGAAAGAGGGGACAGGGAGAGGAATTTCTCTGGATCCTCTTCTTCCCCACTGACCCATCTAAAGGGATTCTAAAGAAGGGGCTTGGGATAAGGGACTGGAGGGCTGGGATGAGGTGGGATGGATTTGAACTGGGAGAGGAGAGAGAGGATGGATTAGGGTGAAATTCTTTAGGGTGAGGGTGCTGAGCCCCAGGGTGCCCCCAGAAGCTGTGGCTGCCCCATCCCTGGAAGTGTTGGGGGTTGGATGGGGCTTGGAGCCCCCTGGGCTGGGGGAGGGGTCCCTGCCCACGCAGGGGGTGGCACTGGGGGGGCTTTAAGGTCCCAGACTGGGGTGGGACAGAGGCAGCAGGGAGCAGGCAGGGTGAGGATGGAGCTGAGGCAAAGCTCCCCCTGAGGGAGCAGGAAAGAGGGGACAGGGAGAGGAATTTCTCTGGATCCTCTTCTTCCCCACTGACCCATCCAAAGGGATTCTGAAGGAGGGGCTTGGGATAAGGGCCTGGAGGGCTGGGATGAGGTGGGATGGATTTAAACTGGGAGAGGGGAGATGGAGAGGAGATCCTGGGGAGAAATTCTTTGGGGTGAGGGTGCTGAGCCCCAGGTTTCCCAGAGAAGCTGTGGCTGCCCCATCCCTGGAGGTGCTGAAGGTTGGATGGGGCTGGGAGCTCCTGTGGAGCAGGCTGGGGACATCCCAAGCAGCACAAAGATGTCACCAATCTGTCTCCCAGGCCCTGTCCAGCAGTGTCAGCACCAGCAAGCTCTTCTCCAGCAGCACTGCACCCCACGAGACATCCTTTGGGGAGGAGGTGGAGGTGCACAACCTGCTCATCATTGATCAGCACACCTTTGAAGGTACCAGAACCACTTTTCTCCTCCAGGGCAAACCCAGCAGCCTCTGGTTGGGACCTGGGACCTTCCCAGACATCTGGAGATCCATGACCTTTCCCAGTTCCCTTCAGGCAGATTTTTTTTTTTTTTTTTGGATGAACATCAGCCACAGGGCTTGAAGTGAAAGCCAGCTGGGGTTTTGGTGGCTCAGGGGGGGGTGGTGAGGAGTGTGAGGGGGGTTTTCCAAGCAACCCCAATTTGGACGTTATCAAATTTTGAGCTGCTCCGGGGGCAAAATGCTCTGCCAGGAGCTGGAAGGGGACTCATTTTCTCTCTGCTTTGTCCTCTTTGCTCAGTGCTCCATGCTCACCAGTTCCTGCAGAATGAATATGCCCTCAGCTTGGTCTCCTGCAAGCTTGGCAAGGACCCCAACACCTATTTCATCGTGGGCACTGCCATGGTGTACCCCGAGGAGGCTGAGCCCAAGCAGGGCCGCATCGTTGTCTTCCACTACTCTGATGGTAAGGGGGAGGAGCAGGGCACCTGGGCATGGCTCAACCCAGTCCTCTTGGAGATTTCAGGTCCCAAGGGAGCTCAGGGATGAGCTGGTGGCTCTGTTCCAGGGAAGCTGCAGAGCCTGGCTGAGAAGGAGGTGAAGGGAGCTGTGTATTCCATGGTGGAGTTCAATGGGAAGCTGTTGGCCAGCATCAACAGCACGGTAAGGACCCTCCTGGCATCCTTTTGGGTGGGAAAAGACTTTTCCAGGTCGTGGAGCCCAACCATGGAACCCCAACTCTGCCAAGTCCATCACTAATGGCCCTCAGCACCACATTCTGGGCCCCTGAGTTCAGGAAGGAGATGGAGGTGCTGGAGCAGGTCCAAAGGAGGCAACTGGGCTGGTGAAGGGACTGGAGCACAGATCCTATGAGGAGAGGCTGAGGGAGCTGGGGGTGTTGAGGCTGGAGAAGAGGAGGCTCAGGGGAGACCTCATCACTCTCTCCAACTCCCTGAAAGGAGGTTGGAGCCAGGGGGGGGTTGGGCAGATATCAGTGGGACAAGAGGGCATGGACTAAAGAATTTTTTCCTAATATCCAACCCAAACCTCCCCTGGCAGCAGCTTCAGCTCTGCCAGGGGAGTTTGGGTGGGATATTAGGAAAGAATTCTTTACAGAGAGGGTGATCAGACCTTGGAATGGGCTGCCCAGGGAAGGGGTGGATTCTCCATCCCTGGAGATATTTCCAAAGAGCCTGGATGTGGCACTCAGTGCCATGGGCTGGGAACCACGGGGGGAGTGGAGCAAGGGTTGGACTTGAGGAGCTCTGAGGTCCCTTCCAACCCAGCCCATTCCAGGATTCTGTGATCTCCAGGGGTTTGAACACCAACCACTTCCCAGGCAGCCTGGGCCAGTAGTGCATCCATCACCCTCTGGGGGAAGAGGTTTCTCCTCAAATCCAACCTAAACCTCCTCTGGTGCAACTTTTGAGGCTGTTTCACCTCATCCCAGTGCTTGTCACCTGGGAGAAGAGACACAACACCTGGGAACCTCCTCTCAGTTGCAGAGTGAGGTCTCCCCTCAGCCTCCTCAGCTCCAGGCTCAACCTCACAACTTCTCCAGAACCTTCTCCTTGTGCTCCTGACCCTTCCCCACCTCAATGTCTCTTCTCTGGACACACTCCAGCCCCTCAATGTCCCTTTTCCTGACCCAAACCCCCCCCCCAGGTTTTGAGGTGTGAGCTCAGCAGCCTCCAGCCCAGGAGGACAACCCCGTCCCTGTTCCCACTGGCTACCCCAATCCTAACCCGAGCCAGTGTGAGCCCCCCACCTTGTTTGGGGAGCAAATTTGAGAGCTGGCACCTCCTCCAGGTTGTCACCAAGGTCTTGGGGTGCAGGTGCTGTGTGTCCTTGGTGTCTGAGGGCTGTGTCCATCCCTCCAGGTCCGACTGTACGAGTGGACAGCCGAGAAGGAGCTGCGCACGGAGTGCAACCACTACAACAACATCATGGCCCTCTACCTGAAAACCAAGGGGGATTTCATCCTGGTGGGGGACCTGATGCGTTCTGTCCTCCTCCTGGCCTACAAACCCATGGAAGGAAACTTTGAGGAGGTATCAGCACCTTGGGATAATCCATCCTGGCTACAACGGGGGGCTGGGAAGAGCCTGCCTGGAGCTGGCAACCCCGCTCCAGGAGCTGCTTGTGGAGCAGAAAGGGAGCAGACTGGATCCCACTTTCCTCCTGAAATGGAATGGAAGTGTTGGATGACATTCCAGGCCATCTGTCCACATTCATGGAATCAGAGAATCCTGGAATGGGCTGGGTTGGAAGGGAGCTCAGAGCTCATCAAGTCCAACCCTTGCTCCACTCCCCCCGTGGTTCCCAGCCCATGGCACTGAGTGCCACATCCAGGCTCTTTGGAAATATCTCCAGGGATGGAGAATCCACCCCTTCCCTGGGCAGCCCATTCCAAGTCTGATCACCCTCTCTGCAAAGAATCCTTTCCTAATATCCAACCCAAACCTCCCCTGGCAGAGCTGAAGCTCTGCCAGGGGAGGTTTGGGTTGGATATTAGGAAAAAATTCTTTAGTCCATGCCCTCTTGTCCCACTGATATCTGCCCAACCCCCCCTGGCTCCAACCTCCTTTCAGGGAGTTGGAGAGAGTGATTTCCCTTCCTCCCCAGGGAAAATTGTGGGAGACAGAATCCCAGAATTATCCAGCTTGGAAATGACCTCTGAGAGCATCAACTCCAGCCTTTAATCCACAACCACCCCAGAGCACTCAGTGCCACCTTCAGCCCCTTCTTAAATATCTCCAGGGATGGAGAATCCACCCCTTCCCTGGGCAGCCCATTCCAAGGTCTGATCACCCTCCCTGTAAGGAATTTTTTCCTAATATCCAACCTAATTAAGCCCATGCCCTCTTGTAAGAAGAGCCCTACCCCCCCCTGGCTCCAACCTCCTTTCAGGGAGTTGGGAGTGATGGGATGAGAGGCAATGGCTTTAAATGAGAGTAGGTTTGGGTTGGATGTCAGGGATAATTTCTTCCCCACGAGGGTGGTGGAACAATGGCAGAGGTTGCCCAGGGAGGTGGTGAAACCTCATCCCTGGAGATGCTGAAAGCTCTGAGGGTGCCCCTGGTTCCTGCAGGGGCCTTGGACTGGGTGACCTTGAGAGGTCCCTTCCAACCCCAACAGTTCATGGAATCACAGAATCCTGGAATGGGCTGGGTTGGAAGGGACCTCAGAGCTCCTCAAGTCCAAGCCTTGCTCCACTCCCCCCGTGGTTCCCAGCCCATGGCACTGAGTGCCACATCCAGGCTCTTTGGAAATATCTCCAGGGCTGGAGAATCCACCCCTTCCCTGGGCAGCCCATTCCAAGGTCTGATCACCCTCTCTGCAAAGAATTCTTTCCTAATATCCCACCCAAACCTCCCCTGGCAGAGCTGAAGCTCTGCCAGGGGAGGTTTGGGTTGGATATTAGGAAAAAATTCTTTAGTCCATGCCCTCTTGTCCCACTGATATCTGCCCAACCCCCCCCTGGCTCCAACCCCAACAGTTCATGGAATCAGAGAATCCACCCCTTCCCTGGGCAGCCCATTCCAATGTTTGATTCTTGTCCTCTTCCCAGATTGCCCGGGACTTCAATCCAAACTGGATGAGTGCTGTGGAGATCCTGGATGATGACAACTTCCTGGGAGCAGAGAACGCCTTCAATTTATTTGTGTGCCAGAAGGACAGGTGAGCTGGGGGAGGGAGGGATGGGACCTTCTGGCCTTCTCCACATGTCCCAGGCAGGCAGGGAAGGTGGGAGGAGCATTCCCAGCTCCTCAGAGCTGGGATCAGGAGGAGCTTTGGTGTCAGCTGAGCACAGCCTGAGCCTGAGGGGCTTTGGGTTCCAGCGCTGCCACCACGGACGAGGAGCGACAGCACCTGCAGGAGGTGGGGTTGTCACACCTGGGGGAGTTTGTCAACGTCTTCTGCCACGGCTCCTTGGTGATGCAGAACCTGGGGGAGACCTCCACACCCACCCAGGGCTCTGTGCTCTTCGGGACAGTCAATGGAATGATTGGTAAGGGGCAAGGTTTGCTTTGGGTTTGGGGTTTTTTTTGGGTTGTTTTTTTTTTTTATATTTTTTTTCCTTTGAAAGCTCCTTCCTTGTAACTCCTTCCCTTTCCCACTTTGTCACCTTGTACCTCTCTGTCCCTTTTTGTCCTTGGCAGGCCTGGTGACCTCACTGTCAGAGAGCTGGTACAACCTTCTCCTGGACATGCAGAACAGGCTGAATAAAGTCATCAAGAGCGTGGGCAAGATTGAGCACTCTTTATATCCTTTGGGAGTGGGGGCAGGAAGCTTGGGCTAGTGGGTGGGGGGCATGGCTCCTAAATCTGGCCTGGGACAACCTTGGGACACTGGTGGGTGTGGGAATGGTGGTGGGAATGGGAATGGTGGTGGTGGGAATGGTGGTGGTGGGGATGTTGGTGGTGGGGATGTTGGTGGAGTCTTTGCTCGAAGGTCGCTGGGGTGGAGAGGAGCTCCCAGGGTTTGAGGTTTTGTGGTCACCCCATAAAAAAGTGACCCCAGATTCTGAGCTGGTTTGGGGTGGGTGCTGCTGGGCCTCACTCCTCCTCCTGGTGTCATTCCTTTGGGAATGGATCTCCTTGACACTGGCACTTGGAGGTCCTTCCACACGGAACGCAAGACGGAACCGGCAACGGGTTTCATCGACGGGGACCTCATTGAGAGCTTCCTGGACATCAGCAGACCCAAGATGCAGGAGGTGGTGGCAAACCTGCAGGTCAGAGGGGTGCAGGGAGCTTTGGGAATCGAGGTGGACACCACCCCACACCTTTCCCTCACCCCCTTTTCTTGGCTTTTCCATCCCCTCCTCCCAGATCGATGACGGGAGCGGCATGAAGCGGGAGGCCACTGTGGATGATCTCATCAAGATCGTGGAGGAGCTGACCAGGATCCATTAGCAGGATCCCCAGAGCCTTCCCAAACCTTTTCCCTCCACCCACGACCAGGGAATCTCTTCCCACCTGCACCTTGGAGCCCCCCTGACCGCCCTTGCTTGGGGGGAAGGAGGTTCTGAAGGGGGGGAAGGAGCTCCTTTGGGATTTTGGGGGGGGGGGGATGTTGCTCGAGCCACCACTCCTTGGATTCCCAGATCCTACAAAGCTGGAGCTGGGTTTGCTTGGTTGCCCTCCTCAGGTGCCCAGCAGTGCTTGGCTCACCATGCCCTTGCCTGGATTTGCTCTTCATTGTCTTTAGTATCTTTTGAGGGTGTTTTTTTTTGTTGTTTTGCTTTAATTTTTTGATTTCTTTTTGGTTTTTGGGGGGTGGTGCTTTTTGGATCTGTTGGGAGTTTGGTTTTGGTTTGGTTTTTTTTTTTTTTTTTTTTGGAGAAGAAAAAATGCTGGAGGAGCCACCCTGGGCTGGGGAAGATGGGTGGGTGCAGATTTCATGATGGAGCCAAGCAGCTCCCCCCTTTCTCTCCCTTTCTCTCTCCCCCCAGGCTCTGTGGTTTGCTCAGGGAGGGGCAAAGTTCCCTCACTTGTTGGATTTCTGAGTTTTACCAAATAAAAGTAGTCCAAAAAGAAGGTGCTGCTGGATTTCTGGAGCCTTTGGTACCCCCAGAGGGTGCTGCTGGATTTCTGAGGAGCCTTTGGTACCCCCAGAGGGTGCTGCTGGATTTCTGGAGCCTTTGGTACCTCCAGAGGGTGCTGCTGGATTTTTGAGGAGCCTTTGGTACCCCCAGAGGGTGCTGCTGGATTTTTGAGGAGCCTTTGGTACCCCCAGAGGGTGCTGCTGGATTTTTGAGGTGTCTTTGGTACCCCCAGAGGGTGCTGCTGGATTTTTGAGGAGCCTTTGGTACCCCCAGAGGGTGCTGCTGGATTTTTGAGGTGTCTTTGGTACCCCCAGAGGGTGCTGCTGGATTTTTGAGGAGCCTTTGGTACCTCCAGAGGGTGCTGCTGGATTTTTGAGGAGCCTTTGGTACCTCCAGAGGGTGCTGCTGGATTTTTGAGGAGTCTTTGGTACCTCCAGAGGGTGCTGCTGGATTTCTGGAGCCTTTGGTACCCCCAGAGGGTGCTGCTGGATTTTTGAGGAGCCTTTGGTACCCCCAGAGGGTGCAGCTGGATTTCTGGAGTCTTTGGTACCCCCAGAGGGTGCAGCTGGATTTTTGAGGAGCCTTTGGTACCCCCAGAGGGTGCTGCTGGATTTCTGGAGCCTTTGGCCGTGGCCATCAGGGTTCAGGGAGCCCTGAGGAGGCTCCTGTGGGTCCTTGGCAGGGGGGGGGAGCAGGGGGGTCCCTTGGGCTCTGCCAACCCCCAGCCCAGCCTGGGGGGCAGGGGCAGCCAGACCCTCCCCACCAAAGGGATCTCTCTGGGGACCCTGCCTGCCTTCCCCTTCCTTCTCACTTCCTTCCCTTCCTCCCCTCCGTTCCTTTCTCTTGTCCCTCCTTCCCTTCCTCTTCTTTCCTTCCCCTCTCCTCCCTTTCCTTCCTCTTCCTCTCTTTCTTCCCTCCTCCCTTCCTTCCTCCTCCCTCGTTTCTCTTCTCTCCTTCCTCCTCCCTCTCCCCCTCCTTCCTATCCTCCCTCTTCCTTTTCCTCCTTTTCCTCCTCCTTTTCCTCCTCCTTTTCCTCCTCCTTTTCCTCCTCCTTTTCCTCCTCCTTTTCCTCCTCCTTTTCCTCCTCCTTTTCCTCCTCCTTTTCCTCCTCCTTTTCCTCCTCCTTTTCCTCCTCCTTTTCCTCCTCCTCTTCCTCCTCTTTTTTCCCTCCTCTTTTTTCCCTCCTCTTTTTTCCCTCCTCTTTTTTCCTCCTTTTTTTTCCTCCTTTTTTTTCCTCCTTTTTTTTTCCTCCTTTTTTTTTCCTCCTTTTTTTTTCCTCCCTTTTTTTTCCTCCTTTTTTTTTCCTCCTTTTTTTTTCCTCCCTTTTTTTTCCTCCCTTTTTTTTCTTCCCTTTTTTTTCCTCCCTTTTTTTTCCTCCCTTTTTTTTCCTCCCTTTTTTTTCCTCCCTTTTTTTTCCTCCCTTTTTTTTCCTCCCTTTTTTTTCCTCCCTTTTTTTTCCTCCCTTTTTTTTCCTCCCTTTTTTTTCCTCCCTTTTTTTTCCTCCCTTTTTTTTCCTCCTTTTTTTTTTCCTCCTTTTTTTTTCCTCTTTTTTTTTCCTCCTTTTCCTTTCCCACCTCCTGGGGAGGTTTTTCCAGCAGGACCCCAGGCTCAGCCTCTCCTTGGTCACATCCAGCAGCACCTGGATCTGGGAGCAGAGCTCCTGGGACAGGACACAGATGGAATTTTGGGGGGAATCCCTGCTCTTTCCCTCCCCTTTGCCTTGGGGTGTCAATCCCTGCCCCACCTGCGGCCTTGGCTGTGGCCCCAGGTTTGGGGGTGTCTGGGGGGGGGGGTGACCCCAGCTCCATCCCTGTTCTGCTCCAGCCCTTTCCCTGCTCCCGGATCCCTGTGCAGGGCTGGGAAAGCGGCCCAGGAGGAGGAGGAGGAGGAGGAGGAGGAGCAGGGAGAGGCCACTCCGGAGCTTTGCCAGATGTGGGAAAGGAGAGAAGGAAAGAGGAGAAGGGGGCGGGGGGTGGGGGGTGCACACAGACACACACGATTTTTATTTTTAATTTTATTTTATATCTTTTGGGCTATTTTTATCTCCTCCCTATTCACCCCCAACCCTCCATTCCCTGCCCCAAAGCCCCGATGCCCCCCTTGATGTGCCCCCCAAAAACCACCCCCAGATCTCTCGGGGAGAGCATCCCCGGCTGAGATCCCATCCCGGGGGGGGGAGGGGGGGAAGTTGAAGAGAACCAGGATGGGATCCATGGTTTTCCCCCCCAAACCAACCCCCCCGGACCCCCCCATCCCTCCCCTCTCCCTCCTTCCCCCCACCCCCCGCATTGTTCCCGGCTCCGGGGCGGGAGGAGGAGCAGGGCCAGGGGCCAACATGCGCTCGGTTCCCCCCGTGCCGCCGAGGCAGCTCCAGGAAGGAAGGCAGAGGGAATTGGGAAGGTGCAGCCGGCTCGGAAAGCTCCTGGCATGTTGGGCGAGTTCTTCTTCCAGGTTGTTTGGGTCTCCCTGCTCCTCCGGACCGCCCCGGGCAGGGTTTATCCCGGGAGAAAGCAGCAGCCCAGCAGCTTTGCCGTGCAGAGGTACCCGCCTGCTCCTTCTTCCTTTTCCTTTTCCTTTCCTTCTCCTTCTCCCCAGCTCCACCTGGGGACAGCGATGTCCCCTGCCCGGCACCCCCCCACCCTTGGGCTCATTTGGGGGCTCCAGATCTGGGACAGGGACAGGGACCCCACCTGGCCCTCCCCCTGCCCAAAGGGACCCTTGGGAATTCTGCTCCCCATGCCCCTGTCCTGCTCCCTGTGTCCGTGTCCTGCTCCTCATCTCCATGTCCCACTCCCCATGTCCCTGTCCTGCTCCCCATATCCTGCTCTTCTTCCTCAAGTCCCTGTCCTGCTCCCTGTGTCCTGCTCCCTGTGTCCCGGTGTCCCCGTCCTGCTCCCCGTGTCCTGCTCCCCATGTCCCTGTCCTGCTCCCCATGTCCCCGTGTCCCCGTGTCCTGCTCCCCATGTCCCTGTCCTGCTCCCTGTGTCCGTGTCCTGCTCCTCATCTCCATGTCCCACTCCCCATGTCCCTGTCCTGCTCCATCCCTGTCCTGCTCCATCCCTGTCCTGCTCCCTGTGTCCTGTTCCCTGTGTCCCTGTCCTGCTCCCTGTGTCCCTGTCCTGCTCCCCATGCCTGTGTCCCACTCCCCATCTCCCTGTCCTGTTCCCCACATCCATGTCCTCCTCCCTGCATCCCTGTCCTGCTCCCAGTGTCCCCACATCCTGCTCTCCTCTTCCTCAAGTCCCTGTCCTGCTCCCTGCATCCCTGTCTTGCACAATGTCCTGTTCCTGGTGTCCCTGTCCTGTTCCTGGTGTCCCTGTCCTGCTTCCCGTGTCCCTGTCCTGCTCCCTGTGTCCTGCTCCCTGTGTCCCTGTCCTGTTCCTGGCATCCCTGTCCTGCTCCTCACATGTGTCCTGTTCCCCGTGTCCCTGTCCTTCTCTCCATGGCTCCTGCTCCCCATGTCCTGCTCTCTTGTTCCTCATGTCCCTGTCCTGCTCCCTGTGTCCTGCTCCATTCCTGTCCTGTTCCCTGTGTCCCTGTCCTGCTCCCCATGTCCCTGTCCTCCTCCCTGTGTCCTGCTCCCTGTGTCCCTGTCCTGCTCCCTGTGCCCCTGTCCTTTCCCCCATCTCCCGCCAGGGGACATTTTCCCCCTGTCCCCCCCTGTTGGGGTGCTCAGGTCAGCTGGATCACTGTCCCCTCCCTCTGTCCCCCCAGTTTTGGGGTCACCTTCCCAATCCCCCCCCCTGGCTCCATCTCCCACCCAGCCTGGAGCGGGACCTCGTGTCCCCACGTCCCAATACCCCCACCCTGCTGGCTGGAGCAGCTCCCTGGAGCCCTTTGCTGTGTCCTGGGAACCCAGGGCAGGGTGGCCTCAAGTCCTGTCCCTTGTCCCTTGTCCCTTGTCCCTTGTCCCTTGTCCCTGGCTCAGGCGCCACGTGGGGCCCCACGTTTGCTTCTCGGCCCTCGGCAGTGGATGCTGTCCCGGGTGGATGCTGGCTCCAGGCAGTGGGCACTGCACCCTACGTGAGTCCCAGGGGGGGCTCTGGAGGGATTGGGGGGGGGTGTCACAGCCCGGGAGGGGTGGGGGACACGTCCCTGACTGTCACTTTGTCCCTTTCCCTGCAGCTCTTTGCTCCTTCGGCTGCGGCGGCGGCTTCTGCATCGCCCCCAACCTCTGCTCCTGCCCCGATGGGGAGAGGGGCATCACCTGCCCAGGTAACCCCCCCCCCACCCCTGGGGGCACCCGAAGGGACACCCCCCACCACAAAAAAACAACAAAAAAAGAAAAAAAAAAAAAAAAAAAGAATTTTTTCCAGCAGGGGACGTTTCTCCTTGTCATCCTTGTCACCTCGCCAGGCATCCCTGGCAAGGTCGGGATGCTCAGGGTGCCGGGGGTGCCATCGGTGCCCCCCAAACCCCCCCCCCACGCCCTTCCCCGTCTTTCAGAGCCCCGGGGACGTGTGGGGAATACGGCTGCGACCTCTCCTGCAACCACGGGGGGTGCCAGGAGGTGGCCCGGGTCTGTCCCCTCGGCTTCTCCATGCTGGAGACCCCCAACGGCGTCCGCTGCACCGGTGAGGGGGGATGGGGGGATGATGGGTGTGGGGGGGGGGGGGTTTGGTGCCGGTGGTCCCGATGCCTCCCCCCTCCCCGTTTCACCCTCTGTCCCCCAGACATCAACGAGTGCCTGAGTGCTGCCTGCGAGGGTCCCTGTGTCAACACCGAGGGGGGATTCGTCTGTGAGTGTGGCCCCGGGCTCCAGCTCGCTGCCGACAGACACAGCTGCCAGGGTGAGGGTGGGGAGGGGGCCTGGGGGGGTGAGGAGGGGGTCTGAGGGGGGGGGTTTGACCCTTCGGTGTCCTCCTCCTCCCCCAGACACAGACGAGTGCCTGGCCACCCCCTGCCAGCATCGCTGCAGGAACAGCCTCGGCAGCTACCGCTGCTCCTGCCGCCCCGGCTACCACCTCCATGGCAACCAGCACTCCTGTCTGGGTGAGCCCTGGCCACCAAACCCCCCCCAGGGCCACCAAACCCACCCCCAGGGCCACCAAACCCCTCCCCAAGGCCACCAAACCCCTCCCTAAGGCCACCAGATGCCCCTCAGGGCCACCAAATCCCTCTCAGGACCACCAAACCTCTTCCCAAGGCAACCAAACCCCTCCCCAGGGCCACAAAACTCCCCCAGGGCCACCAAACCCCCCCCCCAGGGCCACCAAACCCACCCCCAGGGCCACCAAATCCCCCCAAGGCCACTAAAGCCCCCCTCAGGGCCACCAAACCCCTCCCCAAGGCCACCAAACCCCTCCCCAAGGCCACCAAACCTCTCCCCAAGGCAACCAAACCCCTGTCCAGGGCCACTAAACCCCTCCCCAAGGCAACCAAACCCCTCCCTAAGGCCACCAAATCCCCCCAGGACCACCAAACCCCTCCCAAAAGCCACCAAATCCCTCCCCAAGCTCACCAACTCCCCCCAGGACCACCAAACCCCTTCCCAGGGCCACCAACCCCAGGGGCCAGAGGTGTCCATGGAGCCCCCCGGCCCCGTTCTGTCCCGTGGGGCAGAGCAGGGGGGGGATGGGTGGGTGCTGCGGGTGCCCCCGAGGAATTTGGGACCTCCTGATTTTGGTGACTTTGTCCCCAAGATGTCAACGAGTGCAGGTGGCCCGGGGAACGCCGAGCTTGCCACCACAGTTGCCACAACACCCCGGGCAGCTTCCTCTGCTCCTGCCGCCCCGGGTACCGGCTGAGAGGGGATGGGGTCTCCTGTGAAGGTATTTGGGGTTTTTTGGGGGGAGCAGAGGGATCGAGGGGGGTTTGGGGGGGCTCATCTGGTTCTGACCCAAGTGCCAGGGGCAGGGACACCTCCCACAGCCCAGGTGGCTCCGAGCCCCATCCCAGCTGAGCTGGGGTGCTGGCACAGCCTCCCTGGGGAGCCCCTTCCAGCTGGGGTGGATTCAGAGGGTCACAGAATAGTTTGGGTTGGAAGGGACCTCTCCAGGTCACCCAGTCCAACCCCCCCTGCAGTGTCAGGGACCCCCTCACCTAGATCAGGGTGCTCAGAGCCTCCTCCAGCCTCACCTTGAACATCTCCAGGGATGAGGCCCCCAACCACCTCCCTGGGCAACCTCTGCCATTTTTCCACCACCCTCATGGTAAAGAACTTGTTCCTCGCATCCAATCTCAACCTCCTCAGCTCCGCTTTCCTTTTTTAAGTCCTTTCTAATTTCTCATTTCCTTCCCTCCAGGCTTTCCCAAACCCATCCTGCCTCCATCCCCCATCCTGCAGTCCCTGCAGCACCCACCCACCCTCCTCCTGCTCCCTCCTGGCTCCGGGGGATCCCTCCTGCTCCCCAGGGGCTCCCCCTCCTCCCACCTCCCCGCTGCTCCCCCCGGTACCCACCTCCCTCCCTCTTCTCTCTCCTTGGCCACCGAGTCACCCCCTGGGACCCCCACCCCATCCTCCCCTCACTGCTGGTACCGGGGAGCCCCCCGGGAGCCTGGAGCTCATTGGATGGAGCTGGGGGGGTGCAGGAGCTGTGTTTGCCAGGTGAGACCCCCCCCATCCCATCCCATCCCCTCCCATCCCCTCCATCCTATCCCCTTCCATCCCTTCCATCCCCTCCCATCCCCTTCTCATCCCCTTCCCCCATTCTCCCCATCCCCTCCCGTCCCTCCCATCCCATCCCCTCCCATCAATCCCATCCAATCCATCCCATTCCCCCCATCCCATTCCCCCCATCCCATTCCCCCCATCCCATTCCCCCCATCCCATTCCCCCCATCCCATCCACCCCCCTCCCATCCCCTCCCATCCCATCCCCTTCCATCCCTTCCATCCCCTCCCATCCCATTCCCCCCATCCCCTCCCCTTCCATCCTATTCCCCCATCCCATTCCCTCCCATCCCATCCATCCCATCCTTTCCCATCCCCTCCCCTTCCATCCTATCCCCCCCATCATATCCCATCCCATTCCCCCCATCCTCTCCCATCCCATCCCCTCCCATCAATCCCATTCCCCCCATCCCATCCCATCCCATTCCCCACATCCCATTCCCCCCATCCCATTCCCCCCATTCCATTCCCCCCATCCCACCCCACCCCATCCCACCCCATCCCACCCCATCCCACCCCATCCCACCCCATCCCACCCCATCCCACCCCATCCCACCCCATCCCACCCCATCCCATCCCATCCCATCCCATCCCATCCCATCCCACCCCATCCCACCCCATCCCACCCCATCCCATCCCACCCCACCCCATCCCACCCCATCCCACCCCATCCCATCCCATCCCACCCCATCCCACCCCATCCCATCCCATCCCATCCCATCCCCTCCCATCAATCCCATTCCCCCCCTCCCATCAATCCCATTCCCCCCCTCCCATCCCTCCCATTCCCCCCATCCCACCCCATCCCTCCCATTCCCCCCATCCCATTCCCCCCATCCCATCCCACCCCACCCCATCCCCCCCCCCCCTCCCCTGCCCCCCTCCCCACACCTCTGTGTCCCCAATGTCCCTTGCAGGGGGGACAAGTTCTCTGCCAAGCCCCCAGCTGCCCCATCTCCTGCTCCCACCCGCTGCCCGCCCCGCCCGGGGGCTGCTGCCCCACTTGTGCAGGTGACCCCTGTGTGTCCCCCCCGACCCCTCCCCATCCCCCCATCCCCCCAAATCCCCGGGGTGCCCCCCCTGACCCCCCCCTGTCCCCGCTGTCCCTCAGGGTGCCTGCACGAGGGGGTTCCCCACGCCGAAGGTGACGTTTTCACCCCCTGGGATGGGAACTGCACGGTCTGTGTCTGCCTGGTGAGCCCGGGGTGGGCTGGGGGGGGGACCCTGGGACCCCCTCTCAGTGCCCCGACGGGGGGGGGGTGACATCCCGGTGTCCCCCACAGGCTGGGAATGTCACCTGCATCTCCCCCGAGTGTCCCCCGGGCTCCTGCCTCAGCTCCTCACCCTCCGACTGCTGCTCCTGCCAGCCAGGTGGGTGCCCCCGGGACCCCCGTCCCTGGGGGGTGTCCCAGGGCCCTGCTGAGGATGGGTGGGGGTCAGGGTGGGGGTCAGGCAGGAGTTGGGCTCCCCTGCTCCCTCTCTGCTCCCCAGCAAGGTGCAGCTTTGGGGGTCACACGTACCCCCATGGAGCTCGGTTCAGCCTGGATGGGGACGACTGCACCTCCTGCCTCTGCCAGGTGGGGACACGGGGGGGACACGGGGGACAGGGGGTCCCCAGGGAGGGGGGAGGGTCCCCCAGGGGATGGAGGGAACCTTAGGATGAGGGGTCCCCAGGGATGGAAGATCCCGAGGGATATGGGGTCCCCAGGGGATGGAGGGTCCTTTAGGATGAGGGGTCCCCAAAAATGGGGTGTCCCCAAGGGTGGAAGGTCCCCAGGGATATGGGGTCCCCAAGGATGGAGGGAACCTTAGGATGAGGGGTCCCCAGGGATAGGATCCCGAGGGATATGGGATCCCCAGGGGATGGAGGGTCCTTTAGGATGAGAGGTCCCCAAGGGATGGGGTGTTCCCAGGGATGTGGGGTTCCCATGGATGGAGGGTCCCTAAGGATGAGGGGTCCCCCAGGATGGGGTGTTTCCAGGGATGGGGTGTTCCAAGGGATGTGGGGTCCCTAAGGATGAGGGGTCCCCAAAAATGGGGTGTCCCCAAGGGTGGAAGGTCCCCAGGGATGTGGGGTCTTCAAGGATGGAGGGAACCTTAGGATGAGGGGTCCCCAGGGATGGAAGATCCTGAGGGATATGGGGTCCCCAGGGGATGAGGGGTCCCTTAGGATGAGGGGTCCCCAGGGAGCAGGGATGGGGGATCCTCAGGCACAGAGTGTTCCCAGGGGATGGAGGGTCCCCAGGGATATGGGGTCCCCAGTGGATGGAGGGTCCCTAAGGATGAGGGGTCCCCAGGGATGGGGGTTCCCCTGGCATGGGATGTCCCCAGGGATGTGGGGTCCCCAAGAGAGGAGGTGCTCAGAGAGAGAGGGTCCCTAAAGATTTGGGGTCCCCAGGGATGCTCCAGGCCTTCCCTCCCCATCCTGCTGGGGCTCCAGGCAGGGTGGGTGGGCGGGGGGCTTTGGGGACAGCAGGTGACACGTGGCCTTGTCCCCAGGGGGGAGAGGTGGAGTGCTCCTTCGCCCCCTGCCCCGTGCTGGATTGTCCCCAGCACCAGCAGCACCTGAGCCCTGGGCACTGCTGCTTCACCTGCAGGGACCCCCCAGCCCCCGCCAGTGAGACCCCAGCTGGGGACACGGGGGGACACGGAGAGTGGCATGGGGGGGACAGCTGGGGACAGGGGAGCTGGGATCTGGGGGGACACCTGGGGACAGGGAGAGTGGGATGTGGGGGGATATTGGGGGACAGGGGAGATGGGATGTGGGGGGACACCTGGGGACAAGGAGGGTGGGATGGGGGGGACAGTGAGGACAGGGAGAGTGGGATGTGGGGGGACATTTGGGGACAGGGAGAGTGGGATGGGGGGACATTTGGGGACAGGGGAGATGGGACATGGGGGGACACTTGGGGATGTGAAGGGTGGGATGTGAGGGGACACTTGGGGACAGTGAGGACAGGATACAGGGGACATGGAAAGGTGGGGAGAGTGGGATGGGGGGACAGTGAGGACAGGGGAGATGGGATGTGGGGGGACACTTGGGGACAAGGAGGGTGGGATGTGGGGGGGCATTTGGGGACAGGGAGGGTGGGATGTTGGGGACACCTGGGGACAAGGACAGAAGAGAGGGGACACTTGGGGACAGGGAAATGGGGAGAGCTGGGGGGGGGGGGGATGCACAGGGGCTGGTGAGGAGGGGGTGCAGGTGGGGAGTGGGTGCAGAACAGGACCCCCAGGGGGTGCTGGGGGGGGGGGTGTCCGTGTCCCCCTGTCCCCCCCAGCCCAGGTTTGTGTCCCCTGTCCCCCCAGGCTGCCTGGTGGATGACAACGGGGTGGAGTTTCCCATCGGGCAGATCTGGTCCCCGGGTGATCCCTGTGAGTTGTGCATCTGCCAGGTGAATGAGAACCCTGCTCTGCTCCCCTCCTCACGCCTCCTCCTCCTCCTCCTGGGGGTGTGTCCCCCACCCCGATGGCCACGGTGGCCACCAAGCGGCTCCTGGGCTTGGAATCTGCCGGGGTGAGGTAGCCCGAGGTCTCTGTCAAGTGCCCCGTCCCTGCAGGCAGACGGCTCAGTCAGCTGCAGGAGGACAGAGTGTCTGGAGAGCTGTCCCCACCCCATCCACATCCCGGGACAGTGCTGCCCCGACTGCTCCGCAGGTGACACCTCTGTCCCCTCCCCTGATCCTAGAGGTGACACCTCTGTCCCTTCCCCTGACCCTGGAGGGGACACCTCTGTCCCTTCCCCTCAACCCAGGGGTGACACCTCTGTCCCTTCCCCTGTCCCTGGAGGTGACACCTCTGTCCCTTCCTCTCACCCTGGAGGTGACACCTCTGTCCCTTCCCCTGACCCCAGAGGTGACACCTCTGTCCCCTCCCCTGACCCCAGAGGGGACACCTCTGTCCCTGGAGGTGACACCTCTGTCCCTTCCCCTCAACCCAGAGGTGACACCTCTGTCCCTTCCCCTGTCCCTGGAGGGGACACCTCTGTCCCTCACCCCGCAGGTGACACCTCTGTCCCTTCCTCTCACCCTGGAGGTGACACCTCTGTCCCCTCCCCTGACCCCAGAGGGGACACCTCTGTCCCTTCCCCTCACCCTGGAGGTAACACCTCTGTCCCTGGAGGTGACACCTCTGTCCCCTCCCCTGACCCTGGAGGTGACACCTCTGTCCCTTCCCCTCACCCTGGAGGTGACACCTCTGTCCCTCACCCTGGAGGTGACACCTCTGTCCCCTCCCCTGACCCTGGAGGTGACACCTCTGTCCCTTCCCCTGTCCCTGGAGGGGACACCTCTGTCCCTTCCCCTTCTCAGAGTCCCCAACCCAGCCCCTCCTCGTCCCCTCAGGCTGCACCTACATGGGCAGAAGCTTCTCCAACAACCAGACCTTCCCCTCCCTGCTGGATCCCTGTCTCAGCTGCATCTGCCTGGTGAGAGACCCCCAAGGACCCCCCGAGACCCCTTCACCTCCTGCCCCGGGGGCTGAGACTCCTTTTATTTTTTCCCTCCAAGCTCCAGAGGGTTTGGGGAAATTCCCTTTTTTTTTTTTTTCTTGGTGAAAAGAACCTCTTTTCCTCTTTTTCTTGCTTTCTCCCTCCCAGCTGGGCTCCGTTGCCTGCTCCCCCCTGGACTGTGCCATCTTCTGCACCTACCCCTTCCACCCTGAGGGCGAGTGCTGCCCTGTCTGCCAGGGTAAGAACCAGGGAAAAAAGGGGAAAAAAAAAAAAATTAGGGACAACTGGATGTCACCAACCACCCACCGGACCCGCTGCCCCCCGAGGGGACCCTGGGGAGAGACCCCCTGGAGGGGTTGGGGTTTTTTTGCAAGGAAAAAAGGGGTGGGGGGTGTGCAGGGAGAAAGGGGGAGACCCCATGAGCAGCCTGAGACATGGAGGGGGGTGAGGGGGAGGTGTGGGGTGGGGAATGGGATCAGTGAGACCCCCCCCCCTGGGAATGGGGGAAATGCTGGTGAGGTGGAGGGGAGTGGCTGGAAGTGAGAAATGAGATGTTAATGAGATGATAATGAGGACTCAATCAAATGGGGGACACAGAAAATTAACCAGGCCACCACGATGTCCCCCCCCATCCTAAATTCCCACAATTTCCTTGCAAACCTCCCAAGTTTGGAGCTGAGTCAGCTCTGCCCCCCCCTCACTGGGGACATCCAGTTGGGGACAACCCCTTGTCCTTGACCTGAGTCTTTTGGGGGGGGAGTCAGGGGGTCCCTGCCCCCCCTGAGCACCTTTTCACTCCCCCCCCTCACTGGGGACATCCAGTTGGGGACAACCCCTTGTCCTTGACCTGAGTCTTGGGGTGGGGGGCTGCAGGGGGTCCTGTGTCACCCCACAGTCACCTCCCTGCCCCCCCTCAGCACCTTTTCACTGCCCCCCCCCCCCTCACTGGGGACATCCAGTTGGGGACAACCCCTTGTCCTTGACCTGAGTCTTTTGGGGGGGGGTCAGGGGGTCCTGTGCCACCCCACAGTCACCTCCCTGCCCCCCCTCAGCACCTTTTCACTGCCCCCCCTTTTCCCCCAGACTGCAACTACCAGGGCAGGAAGGTGGTGAACGGCCAAACCTTCACCCCCGAGGGGCAACCCTGCACCCACTGCACGTGCCAGGTGAGCTGGGTGGCTGTGGGGGTGACAAAGGGGACAGGAGGGGAGGGTTCACCCCAATTTTCCCCCCCCCACCCCCCCTGGCTGCCAGCTGGGGGAGGTGAGCTGTGAGAAGAGGCTGTGTCCCCTCTCCTGTGCCGAGCCCGTCCCGCTGCCCTCCTGCTGCCCACCCTGCCCAGGTAAAAAGGGGGGGTTTGGGGGTGTCCCCGGGGTGTTGGGGGGGGTGCTGGTGGTGGCAGGGTCTGCCTCCTGTCCCCTCTCGTGGCTTGGGGACAGGGGCCATGCTGCAGCACCCGTGGGACCCCAGGGGAGGGGTGGGTGCTAACCAGAGGCTTCTCTCCCGTTACCCGCAGACGTCTTCCTCCCGCTGCACGGCAGGGACCCCCCCCCCTCCTTGTCCCTGTCCCCCTCCCTGTCCCCAACCCACCAGGACTCACCCACTGTCCCCCCCCACCCCGACCCATCCCCCCAACCCCCCCATCCCCGCCTGGCCCAGCTCCTGCTCCCCAACACACCCCCCCTGCACCCCTCTCCGGGGAGTTCCGGGGCTGAGGAGCCCCCCCTGACCACGCTGAGCCCCCCCGGGCACCCCTCAGCAGCCCCTCTGTCCCCTGACACCCCCCCCCCAGCTCCCACAGGATCAAACCCCGAGGCTCAGGGACCCCCCGGGGATGTGGAGCCCTTGGCTGGGGGGCATGTGGCTCCCTAAGGTGGGAGGAGGATGAAGAGGAGGATGAAGAAGGAGGAGGAGGAGGGGGGGGGGCTGCAGGACCAGCAGGCCTGGCCCACCAGGCCCCCCGGGGGGGTGGGTGGCTGGGGAGGGGGTGCCAAGAGGACAGGGTGGGTGACAGCATCCCTGCTCCCATGGGTGCTACCCCCCCCACTCCCGTGGGTGCCCCCCACCCCATGGGTGCTGCCCCGAGGGGTCCCTCAGCCCCCCAGCCCCCCCACTGCAGCAGGACTGTGGGGCAGGACCAGCCCCCCCCCCCCAGACCCCCACCCCTTCCCCAGCTTGTGGGGTGCAGGATATGGGGCTGGGGGACACTCCTGGGGTGGGGAGGGGTCCTCCCTGCCCCCAATAAAGTCACCCTGGTATTTATGCCCTGTCCCCCTCCTCCTGCTTGCACCCATTTTGGGGGGGGGGATTGGGGTGAGCAGCCACCCACCCAGGTGACAGGGACAGTGATGGAGGTGACATCCTGATCCCCCACACCCAGGTGACAGGGACAGTTCTGGAGGTGACATCCTGATCCCCCACACCCAGGTGACAGGGACAGTGCTGGAGGTGACGTCCTGGTCCCCTCTGGTCCCTCCACACTCAGGGTGACAAGGACAGTGCTGGAGGTGACATCCTGGTCCCCTCTGGTCCCTCACACCCTCCCCAGCCCACCTGGCTGCTGCCACTTCCTGCTGTGCCCTGTGGTGGCATGGGGACAGAAAGCAGTGGAGACATGGCCAAACTGTCCCCTCCTCCAAGCCCTGTGCTGTCCCTGCCCAGGGACAGGGTGACAGCACCAGGGTGGCCACGCCAGCCCTTTGCCCAAGAGCCATGACACAGGGGGGGGGCTTCTTCTCCGTGGCTTTATTGTGCTCGGTGGCCATGGCAGGAGGGGGATGGGAGCTCTGGGTGAGGAGGGGGGCTGGGGGGTGTCCCCCAGCAGGTCAGGGGACATCAGGGCAGTGAGGAGCAGTGGCTGTGTGTGTCCCCAGGAGGGGGACAGCCCTCAGGGCAGGCGGGACAGCCCCACCCTGTTGTATCCCCTGTCAAAGATGACGTAGTACTCCCGGATGAAGACATCCCCCAGGATCCAGAGGGTCCCGGATTCCGTGGGGGGATCCATGCCATCCAAAGCCAGGCTGCAGCCCCCAGCTCTCTGCAGCCAAAAGATGGGTGGTGTGGGAAGGTGATCACCCCCCCCCCCCCAAAAAAAAAGCAGCCCCCTCCCCACGGGGGGGACACTCACCACTGTCACATAGGCCCGGGGGGGGATGTGGAAGGCGGTGCCGTTGATGTTGAAGACGAGGTCGGGCATGCTGCTGATATTCATGCAGTTGACCTGGAGGGGACAAGGTGACACATCAAGGACCACCTGGCCTGCAGACCCCCCCCCCCCCCCCAAAAAAAAGGCTCCCTGGGGTCTTCTTACACTGCCACTGCGGGTGGCACCCACGGCCTTCTGGATCTTGCGGAGGGCAGGGCTGGGGATGACGAGGAGCGAGGTGCCGGTGTCGATGATGGCCTGGCAGCCGTTGGCACAGGCAACTGGGGTCCCATTAACGGTGACACTGGGGAGAGAGGAGGGGGGTGAGGGGCTGGGAACCCCCCCCTCGAAAGAGCCACGGGGGCGAGGGGGGCCACCAAGTGGCAGAGGGAGTACTTGTCCATGGAGATCTGCCAGTAGGTTTCAGCAGAGAGGTTGATCCAGGTGATGCCGTTGGTGGTGTAGGAGGTGTCGATGCCACCGAAGAGGATGAAGCTGCCAGCCATGGAGTTCCTGCAAGGGGAGGGACAAGGTCCCTGCTTGTCACCCGAGGTCCCTGCTTGTCACCAGTGCTCTGTTGGCATTGTCACCACTGCTCTGCTGGCAGTGGCATCACCAACAGGGGCTTTGCTGACATCCCCTGGTGCTGGGAATGGTGAGTGTGTCCCCGAGGAGTCATGAGGAATGGTGAGCTGTGTCCCCAAGGAGCCACCAGGAATGGTGAGCTGTGTCCCCAAAGAGCCACCAGGAATGGTGAGCTCTGTCCCCAAGGAGCCACCAGGAATGGTGAGCTGTGTTCTTCAGGAGTCACCAGGGAATGGTGAGTGTGTCCCCAAGGAGCCACCAGGGAATGGTTTGCTGTGTTCCTCAGGGACCACCAGGAATGGTGAGCAGTGTCCCTCAGGGGCCACCAGGAATGGTGAGCTGTGTCCCCAAGGAGCCACCAGGGAATCATGAGCCATGTTCCTCAGGGGCCACCAGGAATGGTGAGCTGTGTCCCCAGGGAGCCACAAGGAATGGTGAGCTCTGTCCCCAAGGAGCCACAAGGAATGGTGAGCTGTGTCCCCAAGGAGCCACCAGGAATAGTGCCAGAATCAGCCCAGGGAGAAAATCCTTGTGCAGGGCTGTGCAGCTCCAGCCAGGCCCTACCTGCTGAGGTAGACAGAGAAGAGTTTCTTGTCCACCAGGTTCTGTCTCATCATGTTGTCAAAGACTGGGGGTGGCTCCAGAGGAGGAGATACTCGGGTAAGCCAAGCCCAGGATGCTGTCGAAGGGAGTGTAGAAGAAGGTGTCCCCAGGCTCTGTTTCAGCCAGCCCAAAGATCTGGCTCTGGATTCGGATGGTGGAGATCTGGTTTTGGGGGAGACGAGGAGAAAGTGGTTTGGGTGGTGTCCCTCTTCCTGGGTGGGGTGTGGGAGGGGGGTGTCCCCTCTGCCTTACGATGGTGGTGTCGTAGCCCAGGATGCCCGTCATGCTGCCGGTGCCATAGGTGATCTCCAGGGTGTCGTTGGTGGGCATGAAGGTGAGGGACAGCGCTGGGTTGAAGCGGTCGTGGTTCACTGAGGGGGAGGGAAGGAGATGGTCACCGTCCCTCGTGTCCTCAGGGACTGAGGGGACCCTCCAGCACCTCCCCCCCGGCACCCGACACCCCCGGGAAGCGAGAGCGTGTGGGCTCCCAGCCCCTCCGGACCTCCCCGAGCCAGGCAGGGCTGGAGGGGTGGGGAAGCCTGGGCTCCTGATGCTTTCAGCCCTTTCCCAGGTAGCCACGGGGCTAGCAGACACCTACAGCAGGCAGGGCTCTTGCAGTAGACAGAGGGCACCCAGAGGTTGGAGGAGCCGGTGTCAAAGATAACGGTGAAGCGCTGGGGCGGGGTGCCGATGAAAATGGTGCCGAAGTACTCGTTCTGTCACAGCAGGAGGGGAGGGGGCTACTGGGGTGGCTAGCGGGCTAGTGGGGGGGGTAAGGGGGTAGTGGGGGGGGTAACGGGCCAGTGGGGGGGGTAAGGGGGTAGTGGGGAGGGTAAGGGGTTAGTGGGGGGGGTAAGGGGTTAGTGCGGGGGGTGAAGGGCTAGTGGGGGGGTGAAGGGCTAGCAGGGGGGTAAGGGGTTAGTTGGATGGGTGAAGGGCTAGTGGGGTGGGTGAAGGGCTAGTGGGGTGGGTAAGGGTTAGTGGGATGGGTAAGGGGTTAGGGGACAGGTAAAGGGTTAGGGGGATGGGTAAGGGGCTAGAGGGATGGGTAAGGGGTTAGGGGAACAGGTAAGTGTAGGGGGATGGCTAAGAGGCTAGTGGAGTGGGTAAAGGGCTAGTGGGATGGCTAAGGGGTTAGGGGAACAGGTAAGGGGTTAGGGGAACAGGTAAGGGGTTAGGGGGATAGGTAAGGGGCTAGAGGGATGAATTAGTGGGTTAGGGGGATGGGTGAGGAAGCTAGGGGGATGGGTGAGGAGCTAGGGGGATGGGTAAGGGGTTTAGTGGATGAGTAAGGGGTTAGGGGGATGGGCAAGGGGCTAGTGGATGCCTAAGGGGCTATTGGAATGGGTAAAGGGCTAGTGGGACAGGGTAAGGGGTTAGGGGGACAGGTAAGGGGCTAGTAGGACGAGTTAATGGGTAGGGGTATGGGTGAGGAGCTAGGAGGATGGGTAAAGGGCTAGTGGGATGGCTAAGGGCTAGTGGGGTGGGTAAGGGGTTAGTGGGGTGGGTAAGGGGTTAGAGGGATGGGTAAGGGGCTAGTGAGATGAGTTAATGGGTTAGGGGAGTGGGTGAGGGGCTAGCAGGTTGGGTTAGGGTTAGGGAGATAGGTAAGGGGCTTGCAGGATGAAGAAGGGGCTAGTGGGCCAGGTAAGGGGTTAGGGGGTCAGGTAAGGGGTTTAGGGGGACAGGTAAGGGGTTAGGAGGTCAGGTAAGGGGTTAGGGGGCCAGGTAAGGGGTTAGGGGGACAGGTAAGGGGTTAGGAGGTCAGGTAAGGGGTTAGGGGGCCAGGTAAGGTGGTTAGGGGGTCAGGTAAGGGGTTAGGAGGTTAGATAAGGGGTGAGCAGGGCAGGTGAGGGCTAGGAGGAGGAGGAAAAGGCCAGTGGCCCCTGGGCTGCCCCATGCTCACGTCCATGTAGTTCTGCATGGGCTCGGTGGTGCCGGTCCGGTAGTACTTGGAGGCTGGGTTGTAGGGGTGGTTGAGCAGGAACTCCTCCAGCAAGCCCTGCTCCTGCAGGGTCTGCCTCAGGACTTCATCCTCCTCAGGGACACCCTGGGGGGCAGGAGAGATGGAGGGGGGGTGTGTCAGGGGGGGGACGACACCCCTAAAAACCACCACACCTCCTCCCAGGGCTCGGGGTGGGGATGGGGGGTCCCGGGCTGGTGGTGGCACCCAGTGCTCACCTGGCGGGGGTGCAGTGGGTGAGGGTGACCAAGGTGAGGAGCAGGAGGAGCTTCATGGTGGGGGGGTGGTGGGGTGTAGGGCCAGGCTGGGTGTGCCACGGGTCCAGGCTCTGGCTCCTTTTATCCCAAGCAGGAGGGGCTGGCCCCGTGCCCTCGATAAGGAAGGCAAATGGCTCCAGGGGAAGTTATCAAAATGTCCTTAAGGGAGACGAGGGGGGTGAGGGGGGGAAAAAAGTGTCCAGCTCAGGGTTCTCCATCCTCACCAGAGCCAAATGCCACCAGGGGAGGGGGTGGGGATGTGGCCAGCGAGCTGAGGGTTGGCAGAGAAGCAGCCTCTGCGCCCTGACTGGGAGGAACTGGGGGATACTGGGAGGGGGAGTTGGCCGGGAGGATTTCTCAGCCCTGTTTCTCCCCGGGGTCTCTCAGGATCCCCTCCCTGTGTCCCAGCTCCCAGAGCAGAGTTTCTGTCTCCAGGGGTTGGTCAGGGTCCTCTGCTCCCCCAGCCCCTTGTTTGGGGGGTTGCTTGAGGAACTGGGACCAGTTGTGGGGTGAAACTGGGCCCAGAAAGAAAGGGGAGGAAAAGATGAGCTGGGGATGGTGCTGGGTGAATGACCCCAAGGCCAAGGTGGGGCTGGCCCAGGTGTGTCACCCTGCCACCACCACATCTGTCACCTTGTCCATGTTTGGGGACACAGCCAGACCCTGAGCTGAGGACCCAGAGGCACCATACAGAGTTGGGGTTTCCACGCTTTCATCCAGCTCTAAATTTGGGAAAAGATTCCAGGGAAGATGCTAAATTGCACCAGGGAGGGGGATGAAACGAGTTAAGAGCCAACAGTTGGGATCTGATCAAAAAAAAAAAGGGATGAAATCTTTAATTCTTCCCCAGAGAAAAAGGAAAAGTCTTCAGTTTGGAGGTGGGAGGCTGGAAAGGAGAAGGTCTTGCTGAGCCCCCCCAAAATGGTGAATTTGGAGCTGGGAGAAGCTGCAGGGGTGGGGGGTTGGCATGGGGGCTCCTCAGGGGGCTCCTGAGCCAGGTGCTGCCTCTGGGACACTGGAAATTCCAAAAAAAAAAAAAAAAACCAGAAAAAAAATCAGAGCTGAGAGCAGAGCAGCTCCTGCAGGCCCAAGGCCAGCAGTGCCTTTGGGGGATGAATCAGAGGCTGAATCACAGAGTGGTTTGGGTTGGAAGGGACCTTAAAGGTCACAGAGAATCATCCCAGTTGGAAAAGCCCTCTAAGAACATCAAGTCCAAGCTTCCACCCAGAACAAAAAAATAATCACCCTGCTCAGTGGAGCGTGGCCTCAAGTGCTGCAGCCACGTGGCTGCTGAGCCCCTCCAGGGGTGCTGACCCCACCACCACCTCCCTGGGCAGCTCCTTCCAAGGCCTGACCACTTTTTTTGGTCAGGAAATTCCTCCTCACTTCTCCTCCAAAGCTCTCCAGGAGCAGCTCCTGGCCATCTTCTCCAGCCCTGGTGTTATCCACCTGGGAGAAGAGCCCAACACCCAGCACCAACCTCCCTGCAGGGAGCTGCAGAGGGCAACGAGGCCTCCTCTGAGCTTCCTCTTCTCCAAAACTCAAGTTTCTCCTCATGGGGCTCCTTCTCCAGAGCCCTCCCAGCTTGGCTGTCCTCTGCACACCTCTGGGAAGTCTCTTTCCTCCTTGCCCTCAGCTCTGCAAATCCCTTCCTCTGCTGGCCACACTCTTGCTGGTCAGGCCAGGGTGCTGGTAGCCTTCTTGGCCACCAACACCCCCGGGTCCAAGCCCCATCCAACCCTTCAGCACCTCCAGGGATGGGGCAGCCACAGCTCCTCTGGGAAACCTGAGGAGGAGGTGGGCACCCTCACCCCAAAAAACTTCCTCCTCGTGTCCATCCTCACTTTCCCTCTCCCAGTTTAAATCCATTCCCCTCATCCCATCCCTCCATTATCCCAAGTCCCTTCCCAGTTTTCCTGCAGCCCCTTTGTCACTGGGAGGAACTTCTGGGGGCAACCAGGGACTCAGCACCCTCACCCCAAGGAATTTCCTCCTCGTGTCCATCCTCACTCTCCCCTCTCCCAGTTTAAAGCCATTCCCCTCACCATCCCTCCATTATCCCAAATCCCTGCAGCCCCTTTTTGTCACTGGGAGGAACTTCTGGGGGCACCCTGGGGCTCAGCACCCTCACCCCAAAGAATTCCACCCTAATCCATCCTCTCTCCCCTCTTCCAGTTCACCTCCATTCCCCTCATCCCATCCCTCCATTATCCCAAATCCTTCCCCAGTTTTCCTGCAGCCCCTTTGTCACTGGAGGAATTTCTGGGGCAACCAGGGGCTCAGCACCCTCACCCCAAAAATTTCTCCTGATGTCCATCCTCACTCTCCCCTCTTCCAGTTTAAATCCATTCCCCCTCATCCCATCCCTCCATTATCCCAAATCCCTCCCCAGTTTTCCTGCAGCCCCTTTTTGTCACTGGGAGAACTTCTTGGGGCACCCAGGGGCTCAGCACCCTCACCCAAAGAATTTCCTCCTCGTGTCCATCCTCACTTTCCCCTCTTCCAGTTTAAATCCATTCCCTCATCCCATCCCTCCAGGCCCTTATCCCAAATCCCTTCCCAGTTTTCCTGCAGCCCCTTTTTGTCACTGGGAGGAACTTCTGGGGGCACCCAGGGGCTCAGCACCCTCACCCCAAAAAACTTCCTCCTCATGTCCATCCTCACTCTCCCTCTCCCAGTTTAAACCCATTCCCTCTCATCCCATCCCTCCATTATCCCAAATCCCTCCCCAGTTTTCCTGCAGCCCCTTTTTGTCACTGGGAAGTGCTCTGAGGTCTCCCTGGACCCTTCTCTTCTCCACCCTGACCAATCCCAACTCTCAGAGGAGCAGCCCAAGCAAAGGGGTTGCAAAGTTGGCTGAAAAAATGGGATTTTTTCTTTGGAGAAGATGAGTGAAGCACTTGAAGAAAAATCCCTCAGCAGGGAAGCTCTCACCTTCCTCTCCTCCAAGGATTGAGCTCCAGGGATCCTCTGGAGCTGAGGAGCTGCCAGGCTTGGGATGTGCTCCATGGAGAGGGCAGGAATGTCCCAGGAGATCCACAGGAGCTGGGAGGGGTTGGAGAAGGTGGTGGCTGGAGCTCCACAAAGTCAGCAGCCAAGGATGTGTTGGTTTAGGAAGCTTGGAGAAGATCCTGCTGGAAAATGGAGGGAGAGGAGGTAACTGGGAGAGGGATGGGGAATAGGGGAGGATTGGTCCCAGTGATGCTGGGGTGGATTTTCCTCTCTTTGGGACATTTTTGAGCAGAATTTGTTGGGGTGAGGGTGGGGGTGTCAGGGCTGAGTGCCTCCAAGGTCCCCTCCAAGGGGTCCTCCTGCTGCTCCTGCAGGGATTTGGGGAAAGGAGCAGTTTGGGGCTAAAAGGGACTTGGGTAATGTCAGGGAAATCCAACTTTTGGGGTTGTATTTCACTGGAAGGAAATGATTTGCAAAGGTTTTGGATCAGCTCCTTCTTCTGCCAACTGAGCCCATCAGGAGGAGCCAAGGACAGAATCCAGGCAGGGAATGGTTTGGGGATGGAGAAGTTGGAGAATTCAGCACCAAAAATTAAAAAATTCCCGAGCATAAAAAGTCCAGAAGAAAAGAAAGGATGGAGGAGGGGGGAAATAATCACATTTAGGGTGCCAAAGGAGTTTGTGTGAGGGTTACAGGGTGTTTTCTCAGGTAAGAACCCTGAAGAGCTCCTGGTGAGCAGAGAAAATGTGGGCTTGGTGCTTCCTGGGCTGGAAGCCACTGAGGCTCATCCTGAAGTCCTCTCCCTCAGGATGTGGCTCCTGGTCCTGATCCCTCCAGGACAGGTCTGGCTTCAGTGGGACTCCAAGGCTTCACCTCCTTCCCAAAATCTTTTCCTTCCATTTTTAATTTTTTTTTTTTTTCCACAGGGTTTTCAGAGCCTTCTGAAGATCAGAACCTTGGAGTTTGGGAGCAGTGTGACCCATCCAGCACTTTACATCCTCCCAGAGCCTGGAATGGGAGAGGGAAAACCAGAGCTTCCAGGGGCTGGGAAGATGGGAATGGCTCTGGAATTGGGGACAGGGTGGCTGAAGGTGACAGCTCTGCTGTAGCTCTGCTTGGCAGCAGAGGGCACCAAAAGATGGAGAGATCCAGGCCACGTCCATCCCAAGCAGATGGAGACAGCTGGAGGGGAGGATTTGGGAATTTTTTGTGCTGGTTTGCAGCTCCTCGTGCAGCTGTGCTTGGGTTGGGACTCCTGGGACAAGGAAATCACCCCAGGAGTGTGCTCCCCCCCCCAAAAAATGTAAGATTTGGGTGTTTGAGAAGGCTGGATTGGGCTTCCTGGGAGCAGAAGTGTCACAGGATTCCTGTGGAGCAGGAAAACAAAACCCCAGCAGCCCTGGGGGTGCAGGACAAGTGGTGGTGGGGGGGGTTTGGGTGCTGCCCTGCACCTCCCCCTGCAGGAAAGGGGTGAGAGGAACATTCTGTGCTTTGCTGCTTCCGGGGATTCATGTGCAGATGGAACCTCAAAACTCCAAGAGATTGTCCTCAAAAAGCTACAAGATTGTCCCTCAAAAAGCTCCAAAAATGGTCCCTCAAAAAGCTACAAGATTGCCCCTCAAAAGGCTCCAAGATTGTCCCTCAAAAAGCTCCAAGATTCTCCCTCAAAAGGCTCCAAGATTGTCCCTCAAAGCTCCAAAAATGGTCCCTCAAAAGGCTCCAAGATTGTCCCTCAAAAAGCTCCAAGATTCTCCCTCAAAGCTCCAAGAGATTGTCCCTCAAAAAGCTTCAAGATTATCCCTCGAAAAGCTCCAAAAATGGTCCCTCAAAAAGCTCCAAGATTTTCCCTCAAAAAGCTCCAAGATTGTCCCTCAAAGCTCCAAAAATGGTCCCTCAAAAGGCTCCAAAAATGGTCCCTCAAAGCTCAAAAAATGGTCCCTTGAAAAGCTCCAAGATTGCCCCTCAAAGCTCAAAAAATGGTCCCTCGAAAAACTCCAAGATTGTCCCTCAAAAAGCTCCAAAAATGGTCCTTGAAAAGCTCCAAGATTGTCCA
>NC_092439.1:1552831-1580382 GCF_036169615.1 Heliangelus exortis
CTGGGTGCCCCCCCAGGGGTTCTCCCAGATGATCCAGGACAGAGCTCTCCGAACCTCTTGGCCCAAAAACTGCAGCAGAGGGAGGAGAAGAAAAAAATCCTGGAGCTGGGGAGGGAACTGGAGGAGCAGAAACGGAGGGAGAAGGAGGTGAGGGGGCAGGGAGCAGAAATCTGGGGGGATTCCTGGGGTTTGGGGTGAAATCCTGGGGTTTGGGGACTGAGGTCCTGGGATTTGGGGGCTGATTGAATGGATTTGGGGTGGAATTCCTTGGGTTTGGGGGTGAATTCCTTGGGTTTGGGGGTGATCTCCTTGGTTTGGGGGTAGATTTCTTGGGTTTGGGGGGGAACTTCTTGGTTTTGGGGCTGAATTCCTTGATTTTGGGGTGAATTCCTTGGTTTTGGGGCTAAATTCCTTGGTTTTGGGGCTGAATTCCTTGGTTTTGGGGTGAATTCCTTGATTTTGGGGTGAATTCCTTGGATTTGGGATTAAACTCCTTGGTTTTGGGGTGGATTCCTTGGTTTTGGGATTGATCTCCTTACTTTTGGGGCTGAATTCCTTGATTTTGGGGTGAATTCCTGATTTTGGGATTAAACTCCTTGGTTTTGGGGCTGAATTCCTTGGTTTTGGGGTGAATTCCTTGATTTTGGGGTGAATTCCTTGGATTTGGGATTAAACTCCTTGGTTTTGGGGTGGATTCCTTGGTTTTGGGATTGATCTCCTTACTTTTGGGGCTGAATTCCTTGATTTTGGGGTGAATTCCTTCGTTATGGGATTGAACTCCCTGGTTGTGGGGTGAATTCCTTGGTTTTGGGATTGATCTCCTTACTTTTGGGGCTGAATTCCTTGATTTTGGGGGTGAATTCCTGATTTTGGGATTAAACTCCTTGGTTTTGGGGCTGAATTCCTTGATTTTGGGGTGAATTCCTGATTTTGGGATTAAACTCCTTGGTTTTGGGGCTGAATTCCTTGATTTTGGGGTGAATTCCTGATTTTGGGATTAAACTCCTTGGTTTTGGGGTGAATCCCTTGGTTTGGGGTTGATCTCCTTGGTTTGGGGGTAGATTTCTTGGGTTTGGGGGGGAACTTCTTGGTTTTGGGGCTGAATTCCTTGATTTTGGGGTGAATTCCTTGGTTTTGGGGCTAAATTCCTTGGTTTTGGGGCTGAATTCCTTGGTTTTGGGGTGAATTCCTTGATTTTGGGGTGAATTCCTTGGATTTGGGATTAAACTCCTTGGTTTTGGGGTGGACTCCTTGGTTTTGGGATTGATCTCCTTACTTTTGGGGGTGAATTCCTTGATTTTGGGGTGAATTCCTTCGTTATGGGATTAAACTCCTTGGTTTTGGGGTGAATTTCTTGGTTTGGGGCTGAATTCCTTGATTTTGGGATGAATTCCTTGGTTATGGGATTGAACTCCTTGGTTTTGGGGTGGATTCCTTGGTTTTGGGATTGATCTCCTTGGTTTTGGGGCTGAATTCCTTGGTTTTGGGGCTGAATCCCTTGATTTAGGGCTGAATTCTCTTGTTTGGGGATTGCACTCCTTGTTTTTGGGGTGGATTCCTTGGTTTTGGGATTGATCTCCTTGGTTTTGGGGAGAATTATTTACTTTTGGGGCTGAATTCCTTGATTTTGGGGTGAATTCCTTGGTTTTGGGGCTGAATCCTTGATTTAGGGCTGAATTCTCTTGTTTGGGGATTGCACTCCTTGTTTTTGGGGTGGATTCCTTGGTTTTGGGATTGATCTCCTTGGTTTTGGGGAGAATTATTTACTTTTGGGGCTGAATTCCTTGATTTTGGGCTGAATTCCTTGGTTTTGGGGCTGAATTCCTTGGTTTTGGGATGAATTCCTTGATTTTGGGGTGAATTCCTTCGTTATGGGATTGAACTCCTTGGTTTTGGGGCTCAATTCCTTGATTTTGGGATTAAACTCCTTGGTTTTGGGGCTGAATTCCTTGGTTTGGGGCTGAATTCTTTGTTTTTGGGGTTAATTCCATGGTTTGGGTGCTGGATTCCTTGGTTATGGGATTAAACTACTTGGTTTTGGGGCTGAATCCCTTGGGTTTGGGGCTGAATCCCTTGGGTTTGGGCTGAATCCCTTGGGTTTGGGGCTGATCTCCTTGGTTTGGGGGTAGATTTCTTGGGTTTGGGGGGGAACTTCTTGGTTTTGGGGCTGAATTCCTTGGGTTTGGGGCTGAATTCCTTGATTTGGGGATTGTAGTCCTTGGTTTGGGGGTGAATTCCTTGATTTTGGGGTGAATTCCTTGGTTATGGGATTGAACTCCTTGGTTTTGGGGTGGATTCCTTGGTTTTGGGATTGATCTCCTTACTTTTGGGGCTGAAGTCCTTGATTTTGGGGTGAATTCCTGATTTTGGGGTGAATTCCTTGGTTTTGGGATTGTACTCCTTGGTTTTGGGGTGAATTCCTTGATTTTGGGGTGAATTCCTTCGTTATGGGATTAAACTCCTTGGTTTTGGGGCTCAATTCCTTGGATTTGGGATTAAACTCCTTGGTTTTGGGGCTGAATTCCTTGATTTGGGGCTGAATTCTCTTGTTTGGGGATTGCACTCCTTGTTTTTGGGGTGGATTCCTTGGGTTTGGGATTGATCTCCTTGGTTTTGGGGAGAATTATTTACTTTTGGGGCTGAATTCCTTGATTTTGGGGCTGAATTCCTTGGTTTTGGGGTGAATTCCTTGGTTTTGGGGCTCAATTCCTTGGATTTGGGATTAAACTCCTTGGTTTTGGGGTGAATTCCTTGGTTTTGGGATTGATCTCCTTGGTTTGGGGGTAGATTTCTTGGGTTTGGGGGGGAACTTCTTGGTTTTGGGGCTGAATTCCTTGATTTTGGGGTGAATTCCTTGGTTATGGGATTAAACTCCTTGGTTTTGGGGCTGAATTCTTTGGTTTTGGGGTGGATTCCTTGGTTTTGGGATTGAACTCCTTGGTTTTGGGGTGAATTCCTTGGGTTTGGGGCTGAATTCCTTGATTTTGGGGTGAATTCCTTGGTTATGGGATTAAACTCCTTGGTTTGGGCTGAATTCCTTGGTTTTGGGGCTGGATTCCTTACTTTTGGGCTGAATTCCTTGATTTTGGGGTGAATTCCTTGATTTTGGGATTAAACTCCTTGGTTTTGGGGCTGAATTCCTTGATTTTGGGATTAAACTCCTTGGTTTTGGGGCTGAATTCCTTGATTTTGGGATTAAACTCCTTGGTTTTGGGGCTGAATCCTTTATTTTTGGGGCCGAATCCCTTATTTTTAGGCCTGAATCCCTCTTTTCCTGGGCTTTTGAAGAGGGGCAAACTGGGGCTGAGCTCCTCCAGGAGATTTTCCTTAGGGATGAGCTGATTCCAGTTGGGATCTGAAGCCTGGGAGGGGGGGGAAAGGACCCGGGGGAAGGGGAGGAAACATTTTTGGGGCTTTTCCCCCAGGAGAAAAAACGGCGGCGAGAGGAAAACCTCAGGAGGAGGCTGGAAAATGAAAGAAAAGCTGAGATTGTCCAAGTGGTGAGACCTCAACCCTGGCCCCCCCGTGGCCACCAAACTCCCCAAGTGGCTACCAAACTCCCCAAGTGGCCACCGAGCTCCCCAGTTTGCCCCAGTTCCTCTCCCTGCCTCCATGGGGTGGATACTGGGGGAAAATCCCATTGATCCTGGGCTCACCCTGAGCTTTCCTGGAGGGAAAATTTGGGGTTTTTTTGGAGCTGGAAAAAAACCCCAGGAATATTTTAAGGGATGGGGGGGTTGTGACCCAGAAAAATTGGGACCACTTGGAAGTGATTCCAAGGTGGGATTTTGGGGAGAAATCCCAGGAATGGGGTGGATTTGGGGCACTTGGGCAGAAGGGGAAAATCCAAGGGGGGGGGGGGGGAGCTGCGTGCAGAGGGATTTGGGAATTTTCTGTGCCTCAAATCCTTTTCCCTCCCCCTTTTACCAATTTTTTGGGATTTTTTTTTTTTTTCCTCTTCCCCCCCCCCAGATCCGGAACCCCCTGAAGCTGAAAAGGGCAAAGAAGAAGCAGCTGAGGAGGGTGGAAAAAAGGGACACGTTGACCCTGCTCCAAAAAAACCCCCCCAGGAGGACAAAAAACCTGGAATGAGCCCTGGAAAGGGGAATTCTCAACCTTGAGGGACAATTCCCAGCAGTAGGGGGGGGGCTGGAGGGAAGAAACCACCTGGGACCTTCCCCCCCCCCAAATATTTTCCCCCAGCTCTGGGATGGGGCTGGAAAAAAAAAATAATTTACCCAAATCTTGTGGTTTGGTAATAAAAATATTAATTCCCCCCCCCCAGTGGATTTGGGGACTTTTTTAGGGCTCTTGTGTCCCCCCCCCAGCCCTGGGAAGTGTCCCTAATTTTGGGGACATCTCTGCTGAGCTGGGGGGGGGGGGAAATCTTCACCTTCCTGGGTTTTATTCCCTGGATTTTGGCTCCTCCCTGAATTCCTGGGGAGGGTGGGGTCTTCCCCCCCCCCCTTCCCTTCCCTTCCCTCCCACATCCCGTGAGTTGGGGGGGGGGCAAAAAAAAAAGGGGAAGGGGGGGTTAAAAAAATAGGGAGGGAAAAAAAAAATCTTTGGAGTGGGACATGGGGTGAAAAAATGGGGGGGGAGGTACCTATGGGCCCCCCCCCCAAAAAAAAACCCTAAAAACAAGCAAAGAGGGGGGTGTTTAATATTATGGGGGGGGGGATTAATCCCATAGGGGGGGGTTTAATGCCATGGGGGGGTTTAATGCCCTGGGGGGAGGGGGGATAGAGGAACTGGGGGGGGGTTCCTGGTTCCGGGGGGGTCACGGGGCTGCTCCCTGGATTAACCTTTACCCAACCCCTCCCACTTTTCCACCCTTTCCAGCTCCAAACTTTTTTTTTTTTCACCTTTTCCCCCCCCCGGACTGGGTAAGAGAAGAGGGAGGGGGGCAGGGGGGGGTTTGGAGCCCATCCCGGTGGTGTCAGGGCTTTGGTTTTGGGGTTTTTTTTGGGTTTTTTTTGGTTTTTTTATGGGGTTCTGCCCCCGGAAACAGGGGGGGGGTTGAGTGGTTTCGGTTTTGTGGTGGTTTTTTTTTGGTTTTTTTTTTTTGGGGGGGGGGGGGGGAATGGAAATGGGGGCAGAGGAGCCCCCACCCCCACCCTTTGGGATTGGGGGGGGGGGGGGGGAGAAAAAGGGGGGGGTTGGGGAGGGGGGGACAGGAGGAAAAAGGGGGTCCTGTGGGTGGGGGGGTTTAGGGGGTAGAAGGGAAAGGGGGGGCTGCTGGTGATGAGCATTGGGGGGGCTCTGGGGGGGTTTAGGGGGGGTCTGGGGAGTGGGGGGGGGGCAGGAGGAAAAGGGGGGGGTCCCCATGGCTGGGGGTGCTTAGGGGGGAGGGCTGAAGGGGGCTGAGCTGCTGAGCTTTTTGGGGGGGGTCTGGGGGGGTTTGGGGAGTGGGGGAGAGTTTGGAAGGGGGGGGGTTCCTGGGGCTGGGGGGGCTGCAGGGGGGGTTTGGGGATTGGGGGGCAGAAAGGAAAGGGGGGGCTGCTAATGCTGAGCATTGGGGGGGCCTGGGGGGGCTTAGGGGGGCCTGGGGGGGGGGCAGGAGGAAAAGGGGGGTGGTCCCTGCTGCTGGGGGGGCTTAGGGGGGGGGGCTGAAGGGGGCTGAGCTGCTGAGCTATTTGGGGGGGTCTGGGGGGGTTTGGGGAGTGGGGGAGAGTTTGGAAGGGGGGGGTTCCTGGTGCTGGGGGGGCTGGGGGGGGCTGGAGGGGGGGGTTTGGAGGGCAGAAGGAAAAGGGGGGGCTGCTGCTGCTGAGCTTTTGGGGGGGCTTGGGGGGTGTTTGGGGGGGCTTGGGGAGTGGGGGACAGTTTGAAAGGGGGGGGGGTCCCTGGTGCTGGGGGGGCAGAGGGGGATTTTGGGGGGCAGAAGGGAAAGGGGGGGCTGCTGCTGAGCATTTGGGGGGGTTGGGGGGTTTTGGGAGTGGGGGACAGTTTGAAGGGGGGGGTCTCTGCTGCTGGGGGGTTTGGGGGGGCAGAAGGGAAAGGGGGGGCTGCTGCTGAGGATTTAGGGGGGGTTGGGGGGTTTTGGGAGTGGGGGAGAGTTTGAAAGGGGGGGGTCCCTGCAGCTGGGGGGTTGTGGGGGGCAGAAGGGAAAGGGGGGGCTGCTGCTGAGGATTTAGGGGGGGTTTGGGAGTGGGGGACAGTTTGAAAGGGGGGGGTCTCTGGTGCTGGGGAGGCAGAGGGGGATTTTGGGGGGGCAGAGGGGGATTTTGGGGGGCTGAAGGGAAAGGGGGGGCTGCTGTTGAGGATTTGGGGAGGGTTTGGGGGGGTTGGGGGGTTTTGGGAGTGGGGGACAGTTTGAAAGGGGGTGGGGGGGGGGTGTCCCTGCAGCTGGGGGGGGTTTGGGGACACCAAACTGGGGAAGAGAAGGCAAAGGGGGGGTCCTTGTGTGTTTGGGGACAAAAGGTGAAGGAGCCATCCCTGCTACTGAGAAGTTTGGGGTTTTTTTTTTGGGGGGGGGGGTGGGATTTGGGTGCTGTGGGGACACTGGGGAGCAGCTTCCCCCCACCCACCCCCAAAGTGTCACCTCCTGGGGCCAGCGGGGGGGGCGGTGGCACCCATGGGTGTCCCCCTGGCTGAGGTTTCTCTTTTTTTTTTTTCTCTTTTTTTCCCCCCCCCCCCAGGAGCACCATGGTGGAGGTGACGGTGACCCCCAGGTCCTCCCTGTCTGACCGGGGGGTTCAGGTGGGGGTTCGGGGTCTGTCCCCCTCCCAGCTGGTGACCCTGAGGTCCTGGCTGAGGGACGAGCAGGGGCGAGTGCTTCCAGGCTCGAGCCTTTTTTAGGGCCACCCCAAAAGGGGACCTGGACCTGGGGTGTCACCCCGGCCCTGGGGGGCAGCTACTGCGGGGTCTGTCCCATGGGGCTCTTCTGGTTCCTGCAGCCCCTGAAGCCCTTCAGGAGGCTCCTGAGGAGAAACGTGGCCGGGGGGCCTTTCCTGGTCCATCTGGAGGTGTTCGAGGGGCTCCTGATGGCCCCGGAACCCCGGGAGCCCCCCCTGGCCTCCTGCCAGGCCGAGAGGTGGTACCTGGGCCCCGGGGTGACGCGGGTGCCCGTCCGGGAAGGACGGGTCAGGGGGAGCCTCTTCCTGCCACCAGGTGAGTGACGGGACCCTTGGGAGCAGCCTCCTGGCACCACCTTCACCATCAGTATCACCATCAGTATCACCATCAGTATCACCATCAGTATCACCAGCGGTATCACCATCGGTATCACCACTATCAACATCACCGTCATTATTCTCACCGCCCCCATCACTACCATCATCATCACCATCACAATCACCATCATCAGCACCACCATCACCATCATTATCACCATCATTATCCTCACCGCCCCCATCATCACCATCAGTAGCACCACTATCGACATCATCATCGCCATCACCATTATCACCATCACTCACCTTCATTATCACCATCATCACTACCACTATCACCATCACCGTTATCACCATCATCATCACCCCCATCATCACCACCATCACAATCACTATCATTACCACCACTAGCACTACCATCACTATCATCACCACCATCACCATTACCACTCTCAGCACCCCTATCACCACCATAATCACCATCATCACCATCATCACCATTATCACCATCATCACCATTACCACTCCCTGCACCCCTATCACCACCATCACCACCATCACCATCATCATTGCCATCACCACAATCACCATCATCACCGTCCTTATCACCATCACCACCATTATCACCACCATCACCATTATCACCATCATCACCATTACCACTCCCAGCACCCCTTTCACCACCATTATCACCATCACCACCATTATCACCACCATCACCATTATCACCATCATTACCACTCCCAGCACCCCTTTCACCACCATAGTCACCGTCACCACTATCACCATCACCACTCCCAGCACCCCATCATCACCAGCACCACTATCACCACCATCACCACTATCACCACTCCCAGCACCCCATCACCACCATCACCACCATCACCACCATCACCACCATCACCACCATCACCACTCCCAGCACCCCCATCATCACCAGCACCACTATCACCACTATCCCCACTATCCCCACCCCCCCCCATCTCCCCCCGGTCTCAGGAGGTGGTGGCAGTGCCGGTTGTTTCTCTCTCTGTGCCAGGGCCGGGGCCCTTCCCAGGGGTCATTGACCTGTTTGGGGGTGCCGGGGGCCTCATCGAGTTCCGGGCGGGGCTGCTGGCCTCGCGGGGCTTTGCTGTCCTGGCTTTGGCCTTCTTTGCCTTCGAGGATCTGCCCCCCGCCCTCACCACCCTGCACATGGAGTACTTCGAGGAGGCAGCGGAGCTGCTCCTGCACCACCCCAAGGTGAGCACTGCCCGACCTGGGGACAACTGGGAACAGCTGGGGAACAGCTGGGGACAACTGGGGAACAGCTGGGACCGACTGGGAACAGCTGGGGATATCCTGGGGAACAATTGGGGAACGACTGGGGAATGACTGGGAACAGCTGGGGAACAGCTGGGGAACAACTGGGAACGACTGGGGAATGACTGGGAACAGCTGGGGAGCAGCTGGGGAACAACTGGGAACGACTGGGGAATGACTGGGAACAGCTGGGGAGCAGCTGGGGAACAACTGGGAACGACTGGGGAACAGCTGGGGATATACTGGGGAATAGCTGGGAACGACTGGGGAACAACTGGGGACAACTGGGGAACAACTGGGGAACAACTGGGGATATCCTGGGGAACAATTGGGGAACGACTGGGGAATGACTGGGGAACAGCTGGGGAACGACTGGGGAACAGCTGGGAATGACTGGGGAACAACTGGGAACGACTGGGGAGCAACTGGGAACGACTGGGAACAGCTGGGGAACAACTGGGAACGACTGGGGAACAACTGGGGACAACTGGGGAACATCTGGCAACAGCTGGGGAGCAACTGGGGATATCTTGGGGAACAACTGGGGAATGACTGGGGAACAGCTGGGAACAACTGGGGAACAGTTGAGGAACAACTGGGGACAGCCTGGGGAACGACTGGGGAATGACTGGGGAACAGCTGGGGAACAACTGGGGAATGACTGGGAACAGCTGGGGAACAACTGGGGAACAGCTGGGAACGACTGGGGAACAACTGGGAACCTCCTGGGGACATCCTGGGGATCAACTGGGGACCAACTGGGGAGCGGGGGGAGCAGGGGACAACCTGATGGGGAGGATGCTTTGGGGACTGGGGACATCCCAATGAGCAGGGCTGGGTGTCCTGATAAAGTGTCCTGGGGACATCCAGGGGTGTCCTGGGGACATCCTGGTGACCAGGGGTATCCTGGTAAATGGGATGTCCCAGAGCCTGGGGACATTGTGGTGACCAGGGACATCCTGATAAAGGTGTCTTGGTGACATCCTGGTGAGCAGGGGTGTCCTGGGGACATCGTGGTGAGCAGGGGTGTCTTGGGGACATCCTGGTGAGCAGGGGTGTCCTGGTGACATCCTGGTGGCCAGGGGTGTCCTGGTGACCTTGTGATGAGCAGGGACATCCTGATAAAGTTGTCCTTGTGACATCCCGGTGCCCAGGGCTGTCCTGGTGACATCCTGGTGAGCAGGGCTCTCAGGTTGTCCCAGGCCTCAGGGCCACCCCGGTGCCACCTGTCCCCATGTGTGTCCCCCCCAGGTGCGAGGCCCCGGCTTGGGCGTCCTTGGTGTCTCCAAAGGGGCAGAGGTGGCCCTGGCCATGGCCACCTTCCTCCCTCAGGTGGTGGCCACGGTGTGGATCAACGGCACGGCCTTCCTCCACGGGAACCCCCTGGTCTACAGGGACCTCTTCATCCCCCCCATCCCCTACTTCCCCGAGCGGGTCCTCTTCACAGACCTGGGGGCCATAGACAACTCCGCCGTCTTCGGGGACCCCCGGGACCCCAAGTACGGCCCCTCGGCCATCCCGGTGGAGAGGATCCGTGGAAAAGTCCTTTTTGTGGTGGGAGAGGCCGACAGGAGCCTCAACAGCAAACTCTTTGCCCAGCTGGCCATGGCGAGGATGTCACCCGAGAATTGTCACCTCCTGTCCTACCCCGGGGCCGGGCATTTGATTGAACCCCCCGGCTCCCCCCTCTGCAGCATCTCCAGCATTCGGGGCACCCCCAGACCCATTCTCTGGGGGGGGGAAGCCCAAGCCCACGCCAAAGCCCAGGAACATTCCTGGCAGGAGATCATCCGGTTCCTGGGGTCTCACCTGGGGGGCACCAAGGCCACCCCAAAGCTCTGAGGGGTGCAGGGATGGGGGGGTTTAGGGTCTTCCCCTGGGAATACCAAGGAGAACCTCATGGAAAATGGTGAGGAATGGGGGTGATGGCCCCCAGCACCTGTGGGGGAAAAAGAGGGGGGCAAGGGGGGACACTCGGTTTAGTTTGCAATAAATTCCAGAGTGGGAAAGGTCTGGAGAAGAAACCCCAGACTTGCTGCTCATTCCTGGCAGGAGATCATCCGGTTCCTGGGGTCTCACCTGGGGGGCACCAAGGTCACCCCAAAGCTCTGAGGGGTGCAGGGATGGAGGGGGTTTAGGGGGGTTTAGGGTCTTCCCCTGGGAATGCCAAGGAGAATCTCATGGAAAATGGTGAGGAATGGGGGGTGATGGCACCCAGGGACCTGTGGAGGAGGAGAAAGGGGGGGACACTTGGTTTAATCTGCAATAAATTCCAGAGTGGGAAAGGTCTGGAGAAGAAACCCCAGACTTGCTGCTCATTCCTGGAACATTCCTGGCAGGAGATCATCCAGTTCCTGGGGTCTCACCTGGGGGGCACCAAGGCCACCCCAAAGCTCTGAGGGGTGCAGGGATGGGGGGAGGGGGTTTAGGGTCTTCCCCTGGGAATGCCAAGGAGAACCTCATGGAAAATGGTGAGGAATGGGGGGTGATGGCACCCAGGGACCCCCCAGCACCTGTGGAGGAAAAAGGGGGGGACAAGGGGGGACATTCGGTTTAATTTGCAATAAATTCCAGAGTGGGAAAGGTCTGGAGAAGAAACCCCAGACTTGCTGCTCATTCCTGGCAGGAGATCATCCGGTTCCTGGGGTCTCACCTGGGGGGCACCAAGGTCACCCCAAAGCTCTGAGGGGTGCAGGGATGGAGGGGGTTTAGGGTCTTCCCCTGGGAATGCCAAGGAGAACCTCATGGAAAATGGTGAGGAATGGGGGGTGATGGCACCCAGGGACCTGTGGAGGAAAAAGGGGGGGACAAGGGGGGGCACTCGGTTTAATTTGCAATAAATTCCAGAGTGGGAAAGGTCTGGAGAAGAAACCCCGGACTTGCTGCTCCATCTCAATGGCTTTTTTTGTGGCTTTCCCGCCCCTTCACCTGCTGGGGGGACCTCAGGGGACAAGGGAGGGGACAGCTGGGCCAGGGGGTGGCTTGGGGACCTCTGTCCTTGCTGTGCTCGGGGCTGCAGCCCCCGTCCCTGTGCAGGAAGGGGACAAAGGGCCCTTTGCAGGACGTTCAGCAGTGCCAGCCCCCAGGAAAAGGGCAATTTGGGGACAATCCCCCAGATCCTCGTCCCCCAGATCTCACCAAGCCCATGCCACCGGGGGATGGGCCACCAGGGAGCCAGATGCCACCGCTGTCCCCGTCCTCCTGTGTCCCTGGGCAGGTGGTCACCGACCCCCCCTCCCCTTCTCCCAGCGGGAATTCCAAGCTCTGCCACCTCCATTCCCCGTTTCCAGGGGGACAACGGGGCCGGATTTCCTTTGACCAGCTTCCAGCCCCTCCTGGGTCACCCTGACACGGCCTCGGGGGGGGGGGGGGGGTGAGCAGGGGACATCCAGGTCACCGTGGCCAGGAGGGCGAGGAGCCCCGGGGACAGAGCTCGTCCCCCGCCGCGGGCCAGCGCCCCGGGTCACCATCCTGCTGCTATAAATCCCTGTCCCCACGCCTGTCCCCGCACCTCGCTTCCCGCTGCTGCCTCACCATGGGACGGGGGAGTTTTTCCTCTTTTTTCTCCCTCCTCCCCCTTTTTTTCTTCTCCTTCTCCTTGGGGTCGGTGTCCTCGCTCCTGCGGTACCGCTACGACTGCGGGGAGCTGGGGATGCAGCTCCTGGCTCACCCCCCTCCCGGCCACACCATCCGCTTCAAAGTCTTGGGTGAGCACAAAAACCCCAAAAATAACCCCACCCGGATGAGTGGGTGGGTGGCTGGGTGGGTGGGGAGGTCCCGGAGAGTCCCCCCCCGGGGTGGCGTCACCCGTGGTGTCCCCACAGACGAGTTCGGGTCCCGCTTCGACGTCGCCAACTGCTCCATTTGCCTCCACTGGCTCCACCCGGGCAGGGACGGGGCCGTCGTCTTCTCCAGCGGCTACGAGGGCTGCCACGTCCTGGTGAAGGTGAGCTTCCCCCTCCCGGGGTCCCCGTCCATCCCCGGGGAGGCTGGTGGTGTCACTGTCCCCTCCTGCAGGAGGACCGCTACGTCCTGAGGGTGCAGCTGGAGGAGCTGCTGCTCAGCGGGGTCCCCGTGGCCTCCTACGATCTCAACATGACCTGTCCACAGCCAGGGGACCACGGGGACAACGGGGACACCCCCGTGGAACCCCAGGACGGCCGAGGAAACGGCGGCCAGCAGAGCCAGGCTGATGTCCTTGTCCCCTTGTCCCAGCCTGGCCTCCTGCACCACGTCTCCCAAGCTGCCCACACCCCCCGGGGACCCCAACTCACACCCCAAACCCACTCCGAGAAGCTGCACCCCCAGAGGGTCCTGGGGCACCCAGGGCTTCAGCCCCAACCTGGGCTGCTTCTCCCAGGGCTGCAGATCCCAAACCAGCCTGGGCTGGGGCACCATGGAGCCCAAACCCAGCCAGGGCTTTATTCAGGGCTTCAGACCCCAAACCACCCCAGCAGGGTGAGCTCTGGAGCCCAAACTCCCCCAGGGGGTTATTCAGGGGTTCAGACCCCAAACCACCCCAGCAGGGTGAGCTCTGGAGCCCAAACCCAGCCAGGGGGTTATTTAGGGGTTCAGACCCCAAACCACCCCAGCAGGGTGAGCTCTGGAGCCCAAACCCAGCCAGGATTTCACCACCTTGGGGTTCAGACCCAAAACCATCCCAGCCGGGTGAACTCTGGAGCCCAAACCCAGCCAGGGGTTTATTCAGGGCTTCAGACCCCAAACCACCCCAATTTGGTGAACCCTGGAGCTCAAACCCAATCAGGACTTCACCACCTTGGGGTTCAGACCCAAACCCAGCTTGGCTTGGTGCACCCTGGAGCCCAAACCCACCCAGGGCTTTACTCAGGGCTTCAGACCCCAAACCAACCTGGGCTGGGGCACCACGGAGCCCAAACCCAATCAGGACTTCACCACCTTGGGGTTCAGACCCAAAACCACCCCAGCCGGGTGAACTCTGGAGCCCAAACCCAACTGGGGCTTTATTCAGGGCTTCAGACCCCAAACCACCCCAATTTGGTGAACCTTGGAGCCCAAACCCAACCAGGACTCCAGCACCTTGGGGTTCAGACCCCAAACCAGCCCAGCTTGGGGCACCCTGGAGCCCAAACCCACTCAGGGCTCCTCTCAAGGGTTCAGACCCAAACCCAGCCCGGCCGGGTGCAGCCAGGACTCCACCAGCTTGGGGTTCAGACCCCAAACCAACCCAGTTTGCTGCACCCCGGTGCTCAGTCCCCATCAGGATTGCTGCTGGCAGGAGCTCAGCCCCACAACCCTTTGGGTTCAGCTCCCCAGAACCTTCAGCTCCATTCCCAGCCCGGTTTTCACCACTCGGTTCTCCAAACCCAAACCACTTTGGGCCATCCCAACCCTTCCCAAGGTTCAACGCATCCAAGGCTCCAATCCCGACCAGGTTTGATCCGGCCTGGTCTCCAGGCTCAGCTCCAGCCAGGATGGATCCCCCGACCCCAAACCCAACCCGGTTTGCTCCGTCCTGCCCTGCAGCCCCAACCCAACCTCCTGCAGCCCACGGCTCTCTTCTACCCCTCGGGGGGAGCAGGTAGGACCCGGGGGGGTTGGAAGGGTCTTCTCCCCCTTCAGGAGGGGTCACGGGGGGCAGTGTCCCCTCTGTTGTCACCTCCCCCCCCTCAGGGACACCGCTGACACGGGAGCAGTGCCAGGTGGCCACGGGGAGGATGGCGTGCGTGGCCCCCGAGGGACGGGAAGGGTGTCTGCAGGCTGGGTGCTGCTACGATGAGAGGGACAGGGTGGCACCTTGTTACTATGGCAACACAGGTAGGACCCCCGGGGACAACCCCCCCGACACCTCCGGGCGTTTTGGGGTGGTGGTGATGGGTGCTGAGGTGGCCCTAGAGACACCCCAGGGACAACCCCATTGCCACCTCTGGGCTTTTTGGGGTTGTGATGGGTGCTGAGGTGGCCCTAGGGACACCCCCACTGCCACCTCTGGGCTTTTTGGGGTGGTGGAGATGGGTGCTGAGGTGCTCCTAGGGACACCTTGGGGACAATAATCCCACTGCCACCTCTGGGCGTTTTGGGGTGGTGGTGATGGGTGCTGAGGTGGCCCTAGGGACACCCCAGGGACAACCCCATTGCCACCTCTGGGCTTTTTGGGGTTGTGATGGGTGCTGAGGTGGCCCTAGGGACACCTTGGGGACAACCCCACTGCCACCTCTGGGCGTTTTGGGGTGATGATGGGTGCTGAGGTACTCTTAGGGGACAATAAGCCCCCTGCCACCCTCTGGGCTTTTTGGGGTGGTAGTGATGGGTGCTGAGGTGGCCCTAGGGACACCCCAGGGACAACCCCATTGCCACCTCTGGGCTTTTTGGGGTTGTGATGGGTGCTGAGGTGGCCCTAGGGACACCCTGGGGACAATAAGCCCCCTGCCACCCTCCAGGCTTTTTGGGGTGGTGGTGATGGGTGCTGGAAGGTGGTTCTAGGGACACCCTGGGGACAATAAGCCCCCTGCCACCTCTGGGCTTTTTGGGGTGGTGGTGATGGGTGCTGAGGTGGCCCTAGGGACACCCTGGGGACAATAAGCCCTCTGCCACCCTCCAGGCTTTTTGGGGTGTTGGTGATGGGTGTTCAGGTGCTCTCAGGGGACAAGAAGCCCCCTGCCACCCTCTGGGCTTTTTGGGGTGCTGATGGGTGCTGAGGTGGCCCTAGGGACACCCTGGGGACACCCTTACTGCCACCTCTGGGTTTTTTGGGGTGCTGATGGGTATTGAGATGCTCTTAGGGACAGCTTGGGGACAATAACCCCCCTGCCACCTCTGGGTGTTTTGGGGTGATGATGGGTGCTGAGGTGTCCCTTGGTGTCCCAGCCACGGTGCAGTGCCTCCTGGAGGGTCACATCGTGCTGGTGGTGCCCCGGGGGGTCACCCCCCAACCCTACAACCTGGACAGCGTGCGCCTGGCGGGCACCCAGCCGGGCTGTCACCCCCTCAGGGTGACCGACACCTTCCTCATGTTCCGCTTCCCTGTCACCCAGTGTGGCACAACCGTCCAGGTGGGTAACGGGGTCACCCCCACCCCGACAGCTGCTGGGGGGTGTGGGGTGACTGTGGTGGCCATGGCCCCCCCAGGTGTGTGGGGGTGACCGTGGTGGCCATGTCCCCCCCTGCGTGGGTGTGGGGGTGACCATGGTGGCCATGTCCCCCCCAGCTGTGTGTGACTGTGGTGGCCATGTCCCCCCCAGGTGTGTGTGGGTGACTGTGGTGGCCCTGTCCCCCCCCCTCAGGTGAGGTTGTGTGTGACCATGGTGGCCCTGTCCCCCCCAGGTGTGTGTGACCGTGGTGGCCATGTCCCCCATGTCCCCCCAGGTGTGTGGGGGGGTGGCTGTGGTGGCCATGTCCCCCCCAAGTATGTGTCACTGTGGTGGCCATGTCCCCCCCAGGTGTGTGTGACCGTGGTGGCCATGTCCCCCATGTCCCCCCCAGGTGTGTGGGGGTGACCATGGTGGCCACGTGCTCTCCAGGTGGATGTGGGGGTGACTGTGGTGGCCATGTCCCCCCCTGGGTGGGTGTGTGACCATGGTGGCCACGTGCCCTCCAGGTGTGTGGGGGGGTGGCCGTGGTGGCCATGTCCCCCCCAAGGTGTGTGGGGGGACGACCATGGTGGCAACGTCCCCCCCAGGTGTCGGTGACCGTGGTGGCCCTGTCCCCCCTGTCCCCCCCAGGTGGATGTGGGGGTGACCATGTCCCCCCTGTCCCCCCCAGGTGGATGTGGGGGTGACCATGGTGGCCATGTCCCCCCAGGTGTGTGTGGGGGTGACCATGTCCCCCCTGTCCCCCCCAGGTGGTCGAGGACCAGGTGATCTATGAGAACCAACTCATCTCCACCATCGATGTCCAGGGCTCCCCCCGGGGCTCCATCACCCGGGACAGTGTCTACATGTGAGGGGGGGTTGGGGAGGGTCCAAACTGGGGCCAGACCCCCCCTCACCAAAGCTTCTTCCCATCTCCAGAACCTCCTGGACCCATTTTTCCCCTCCTCGTCCCGCCCGGTGCTGGGGGGCCCCGTGGAAAGTGCCCTCTCCAGAGCCATTGGGGGGGTGGAGGGGATGGGGGGGAGGTTCTGGAGGAGCTCAGGGGTGTTCTGGAAGGAGGGGGTGGTTCTGGGAAGGATTCTGGTGGGTCCAGGAGGAGCTTGGGGATGTGCTGGAGGAGTCCGGGGACAATCTGGAGGGAGGTTGTGTTTCTGAGAAAGGTTCTGGTGGGTCCAAGAAGGTTCTGGAGGAGCTCGGGGACATTCTGGAGGGAGGGTGTGTTTCTGGGAAGGGTTCTGGTGGGCTCAGGATGGTTCTGGAGGAGCTTGGGGATGTGCTGGAGGGAGGGGGTGTGTCTGGGAAGGGTTCTGGTGGGCTCAGGATGGTTCTGGATGAGCTGGGGATGTTCTGGAGGGAGGGAAGGTTCTGTTGGGTCCAGGAGGGTCCTGGAGGAGCTTGGGGACATGCTGGAGGGAGGGTGTGTGCCTGGGAAAGGTTCTGGTGGGTCCAAGAAGGTTCTGGGGAGCTGGTGATGTTCTGAAGGGAGGGGGTGTTTCTGGAAAGGGTTCTGGTGGGCTCAGGATGGTTCTGGAGGAGCTTGGGGATGTTCTGGAGGGAGGGTGTGTGTCTGGGAAGGGTTCTGGTGGGTCCAGAAGGGTCCTGGAGGAGCTGGGGATGTTCTGGAGGGTGGGTATGTTTCTAGAAAGGGTTCTGTTGGGTCCAAGAGGGTTCTGAAGGAGTCTGGGGACATTCTGGAGGGAGGCTGTGATTTGGGGAAGGGTTCTGGAGGAGCTTGGGGATGTTCTGGAGGGAGGGTGTGTGTCTGGGAAGGGTTGTGGTGGGTCCAGGATGGTTCTGGAGGAGCTGGGGATGTTCTGGAGGGAGGGTGTGTTTCTGGGAAGGGTTCTGGTGGGTCCAGGATGGTTCTGGAGGAGCTGGGGATGTGCTGGAGGAGCCTGAGGACATCCTGGAGGGCGGGTGTGTTTCTGGGAAAGGTTCTGGTGGGTCCAGGAGGAGCTCAGGGATGTTCTGGAGGGCGGGTGTGTTTCTGGGAAGGGTTCTGGTGGGTCCAGGAAGGTTCTGGAGGAGCCGAGGACCCAGTTCCCCCCCTCCCCTCAGCCTCCAGGCTCGCTGCATCTACAACTCCAGCGAGGCCCTGGCGCTGCGGATGGAGGTGGCCCTGCCCCCCACTGCCCCCCCCCTGGCCATGCTGGGACCACTGGGCCTCCAGTTACGCATCGCCACTGGTCAGCAGCCCCCTCCCCACCTCCCCCCTGCCCCTTTCCCCTGAACCCCAAACCCCATCACCCCTCCCCACTCCCTGCAGACGAGACTTTCAGCTCCTACCACCCCGAGGGGGATTTCCCCCTGGTGAGGGTGCTGAGGGACCCCATCTACGTGGAGGTTCGGCTGCTCCACAAGACGGATCCAAACCTGGTTCTGGTTCTGCACCACTGCTGGGCAGCCCCCAGCCCCGCTCCTGAGGCCCAACCCCAATGGCCCATCCTGGTGGACGGGTGAGGGAAAAAGATGGGGGAACCCCCCACCCCCTGGGATGTCTCCCCCTGCCCTGCACCCACTCAAGGTTCTCTCTCCTCGGGTGGCTCCAGGTGTCCCTACCTCGGGGACAACTACAGGACCCAACTGGTCCCAGTGGGCCCAGCATCCCCCCAGCTGCCCTTCCCCACCCACTACCAACGTTTTGTCATCTCCACCTTCACCTTTGTGGATCCCCCAACCACAGCAGTGCTGGAGGGAGAGGTGAGGGTCCCTCAGGGGTCCTTCGTGGCCCCAAAGGCTCTTGAGACCCCCCCCCATCTCAGCAGCCCCCCAAAACCCACCTCAGAACCACCCCCCCTGGCTTGTAGGGCCCTGGGGAGGTTCCTGGAGGGGGTTTCTCCAGGCTCCCCACTGATGCTGGAGGCTTTTCCAGGTGTACATCTCCTGCAGTGCCTCCGTGTGTCACCTGGCCCAGCCTGAGCCCTGCAGACCCTCCTGCCAGCTGGGGGTACCCTCCAGTAAGTGGGGGTGCTGCCAGCTGGGGGTGGGGGGACACACACAACCCCTCTGTCCCCCCCCATCTTTCCCCACCACCCCCCTTTTGGTCCCTTCTCCAGGAGCACGGCGCTCCCCGGGGCACGGAGGGACCTCCCCAGGACATCTTGTCACCTCCCAGGGACAAATTGTCTTCCCCAAGGTCCCCTAAGCCTGGAGGGGGTGGGTGAGTGTCCCTCAGACCCTCAACCCCCCCCTGATCCCACCTCTAACTCACTCCCTTCCTCCTCCTCTTCCTCAGCTCCTCCCTCTGGACATCTCCAGTCAGGCTGGAAAAATAAACCCAGTGCAGTGCCCAGGCCCCAGTGGTCTTTGTCTGAGGGGAGGGGGACACAGCAAAGGTCCCTTGTCCCCATCCCCAGAGGTGGCAGCACCCCCATTTCCATCCCAGTCTCCCCCTTGTGCCCCGGGGGGGTTGATCCAGGGGGAAAAATTCTTTTTATTTCCACCACGAAACTCGAAGCCGTTTACAAACCCTGTCCCCACCCCCCTCAGCTGCCTCCCCCTCCCTCTTCCTGCACATCCCAACCCCCAGCACCGGCCTTGGAACTTCTCCTTGGATCAAGTTACCAGCACAGAAGCTAAAAAAAAACACCAAAAACCCAACAACCAAACAAAACCCAAAACCCCAAAAGACAGACACACACAAAAAAGAAGGAAAACACTAAACCAAACCCACCTGTGAGGCACTGGGAAGGTGCTATCACCCCCCACCTCTGCCCACAGCTACAGCAGGGGAGCCTGGAGAAGGAATAACCCCCTTCCCACCCTCCCACCCCCCCCAAATCCCCCTCCCCAGAGCCCCCAGCCCCATTGCTGAGGTTACAGGCTGTAGAATTTGAGGCTCCTGTCCATGCCCGTGGAGGCGATGAACTTGGCGTGGTGGCCAAAAGCCACCCCAGTGGTGAGGCCACTGTGCTCTGGGGAGGAGAAAAACCAACACTGGGGTCACTGGGACAGCCCCCCCAAAGTGGGATGGGATGAGTTTTTCACCCCAAAAAGCCAGGAGAAGTTTTTTTTTTCTCCCCCCTGATAAAAAAAAAAAAAGGAGGTGTCTGACCTGTGAAGTGGAGGATTTCTGTCCACTGTTTGCAGATGTAGATCTGGACATCAGTGCCCCCCAGAGCCAAGTAGGTGCCACTCTGGTCAAAGATGAGAGACTTGACCTGTGGAGAAATAAAAATAAAATTAATTTCAGTTCAAATTAAACCTAAAAAAACACCAAACAAGCTCTGGGGGATGCCAGCACCTCCCTAGTGGGGGCACCCCCAACGCAGAGGGGAGAAGTTGGGTGAGGAGCAGGCTCAGGCATGGCCTGGGGAGGGGGAAAGTGGGACAATCCCCCACCTCGAAGTTGTTATCCAGCTGCAAAGTCTTGAAATTCTTGAGTTTCCTCAAATCCCAGAGTTTGACAGAGGAATCATCTGCTGCTGTGGCCAGGTAGTAGCCGTTCTCTGAGAAAGCAATGCTGGTGATGGGCCCTGAGTGCCCTGGGAAGTTGGCCACGTTGGTTCTTTCCTGGAAAAGGGATAAAAAATTGTTCAGAGAGTGGGAAAAGCAGATTTGGGAGAGCAGAACCTCGCTCAGGTCCTCAGGATGCTTCAGGATTAAGAGGGAGGAGAGCCCGTGGCTTGCCCGTGCCCTTTGTCACCCCGGGTGGTGGCTTTAGGGACAGGGGTGACACTGCAGAGAGGTTTTGGGGGGAAGGTTCTGCCCCCCTGTGGCCCCCCCAAGGGTCACCCCTTACCTTCAGATCCCAAATCTTGATCTGGGAATCCATTGTCCCTGTGCCAAAAATGAGCCCATCCGGGTGGAACTGGGCACAGGTGAGAGCTGTGAAGAGACAGAGATTGGAGAGGGGGAGATTTGGGGGTTGGTTGAGTTCTGAGCTTCAAGAGAGGAAAATTCCCACTCTGCAGGTTCCCCAAATCCCCCCGTGGGGTGGGGATCTTGGATCTCACCACAGCCAGAGCTCTCATCTGTCACCTTGGTGAGGACACGGCCTGTCTGGATGTCAGAGAAGGCCCAGTACTGGAAGAGAAAGTGGGGTTGAGAATGGGAGAGAGGAAAAGCAAAGTGTGGGAAGGTGTCTGAGGCTTGGGGAGGGGGTTTGTCACCTGGGGAGGGGTCTCACCTGGTCATCAGATGAGCTGAGGAGATAATCCCCCGTGGCATGGAGGCTCAGGCCTGTGACAGAGCCCTCGTGGGCACGGACAACCTGGACACAGGAGGCGTTGGGCACGGACCAGATGCGGATGGTGGCATCTGGAGAAGCTGAGAAGACCAAATCCTGGAGGAGAAGGAGGTGGGGAAATTAGGGAATATCCCCTCTCCCATCCCTGAGAGCTCCTGACGGGGGCTCAGCCCCATCCTGGCAGAGGCAAAGAGCAGGAAAAGGCCCAGAATGGGGAGGGGGACTGGAACGCACCTGGGAGGGGTGGAACACGACACTGGTGACTTTCTTGGAGTGTCCCTTGAGTGTGGCCAAGATCTGCTCTGAGCTCTTGTCAAAAACGATGACATTTTTATCAGCCCCACCTGGCAAATCAAGCAGGGAATGAGAAAAAATTGAAATGAAACAGAGATGAGACCGACCAAGCCCAAACTCACCCACTTTTCCTGGAAAAAAAAAAAAAACCCACCCTGAGGGCTTCTCCCGGCTGGTGGCAAAGCTGCTCGTGGCTCTCAGCCCAATTTTCTCCCCCAAAAATTTAAATTAAGGGAGCTTGAGGCTCTCAGGTGCCACCACATGGTCCCTGAGGTTCTCTTACCAGTGAGGATCTTGTTGGTGTCAGAAGGACACAGATCCAAGGCGAGGATTCCTGGGATGCTGGCACTGTGCAGCCCCTGAGGGGGGGAAGGGGACACCAGGGTAACGCCACAAGCAAGAAAATGGCCCCAAAAAAAAGGGAATGAAGAGTCCCTGGGTGTTTCATTCCAACAGGGAGGGATCTGATGATGGGAAGTGGGAGGAAAGAGGCCTGGATGTTGGAGGGGGTGGGCACAGGGGGGTTTGGAGGCCCTGGCAGCACTCACCACGTGGGAAGCGACCTGTCGGTATTTGCTGAGCTCCTCTGGCTTCACCAACTCCTCTGGAACTGTTTTGCCTCTCTGAAAAAAGGCCAAAAAAGGGAGAAATTTAAACATTGGTGTCTCTCCAAGCACAGCCACGGGGGTTTTGGGGTGAAATGGGGCTGTTTACCTTCTTCCTTTCCGTTGTCAGCACCGTGGCCTTGTCTTGGAGCTGGAAAAATAAAAATAAAATTTAAAAACAAAGCGGTGAGAAAAGCACTGAGGGCTGAGCAGAGCACCTGGAACCCCCCCCTTACCTTCTGGATGATCTCAGGGGTCATCCCAGCAAGCTCTCCCAGGTCCATGGCCTCCCCAGCTCCCTGCAGGGGATGGAGAAAGGGGTTGGGTTCAGCCCCAAGGGATTGGGGAAAAAAAAGAGGGAAAAGGAGCAGGGGGGACTCACCGGGACGTTGGGCTGGGAGGAAGGCACAGCCTGGGGAACAATGAGCCCGGCCTGGGGCTTCAGCGTGGCCAGAGCTGGGGGGACAGGGGCAGAGCTCAGCAGCAGCTCCAGGGGGAGGGAGAGGGCTTCCAGACCAGCCATCACCTCCACCTTCATCATCATCATCATCATCATCATCACCTTCAGCATCATCATCATCATCACCATCATCATCATCACCACCTTCACCATCATCATCATCACCTTCACCTTCATCACCTTCACCTTCATCATTATCATCATCTTCACCATCATCATTATCATCATCATCATCATAATCATCATCATCACCTTCATCATCATCATCACAATCATCACCACCATCACCATCATCTTCACCATCACCATCATCACCATCACCGTCACCTTCATCACTTTCACCTTCATCATCATCATCATCATCACCTTTACCATCATCATCATCATCCTCACCATCACCACCATCACCATCATCATCATCATCACCACCATCACCATCATCTTCACCATCACCACCATCACCATCACTTTCATCACCATCACTTTCATCACCATCACCTTCACCATCATCACCATCACAATCACCATTGTCATTGCCACCATCATCACCTTCACCACCACCATCATCATCACTTTCACCACCATCACTTTCACCATCACCTTCACATCATCTTCCCCTCCACCATCTTCAGCATCACCATCATCATCATCATCACCTCCACCATCATCACCATCACCATCAACATCACTTCTACCATCATCATCACCATCTTCACCATCACCACCTCCACCATCACCATCACCACCAATCACCTTCACCACCACCCCCCCTCTTCCCCCCCCAGCTCCTCCCCCAGCCCGGTGTCACCTTCTCTGGCTGCTGTCACCTCCTTGGTGAGCCTGGCAATGACCCTGCAGGCAGCATCGTGCTGGTAGAGGGCGTGGGAGAGCTCCTGGCGGGTGGTCTGGAGCTGCTGGCGCAGGGTGAAGCTGTGCAGCATCACTGCATCCTGGGGACAGGCAGGGAGGGGTCAGGGGGAGCTGCAGCTGGGGGGAGGAACCCCCTCCCAACACTCACCCACTCGTCCTGCAGGGCTTTCAGGATGGCCGGGATGCTGGTGGCTGAGGGAGGCTTGGGACGGATCGGGTGGGCGACTGGCAGGGGACAGAGAGGGTGTCAGCCCTGCCCCCAAGGTCCCACCCAGCCCCCCAGCTGCTGTCCCAACCCCTCAGCCCTGTCCTGAGCTCTGTCCTAAACCCTGAGCCCTGTCCCAACCCCTCAGCCCTGTCCTGAGCCCTGTCCCGACCCCTCAGCCCTGTCCTAAACCCTGAGCCCTGTCCCAACCCCTCAGCCCTGTCCTGAGCCCTGTCCCAAACCCTGAGCCCTGTCCCGACCCCTCAGCCCTGTCCCAACCCCTCAGCCCTGTCTTGAGCCCAGTCCCAACCCCTCAGCCCTGTCCTGAGCCCTGTCCCAAACCCTGAGCCCTGTCCCAACCTCTGAGCCCTGTCCTGACCCCTCAGCCCTGTCCCAACCCCTGAGCCCTGTCCTAAACCCTGAGCCCTGACCCGACCCCTCAGCCCTGTCCCAAACCCTGAGCCCTGTCCTAAACCCTGAGCCCTGTCCCAACCCCTCAGCCCTGTCCCAACCCCTGATCCCTGTCCCAACCCCTGAGCCCTCTCCCGAGCCTTGAGCCCTATTCCAACCTTTCAGCCCTGTCCCAACCCCTGAGCCCTGTCCCAACCCCTGAGCCCTGTCCCAACCCCTCAGCCCTGTCCCAAACCCTGTCCCGACCCCTGAGCCCTGTCCTGACCCCTCAGCCCTGTCCTGATCCCTGTCCCAACCCCTGATCCCTGTCTTGAGCCCTGAGCTGCCCCCTCAGCCCTATCCTAATCCTTGAGCCCTGTCCCAAACCCTCAGCCCAGCCCCACAGCTCCCTGACCACATCCAACCCTCCCCTTGCTTTCCCCAACCTCTCTGGGAATTCATCCCTGCCAAATCCCTCCTCAGGGGACCCAAATCCCCCCAAACCCCTCACGAGAGCCAAGTTTTGGGGGCCCTCCTCAGCACTACCCCCCTCAAAACCTTTAACTTATTTTTTATTGCAGTTTCCTTTTTACAAAACTTCACTTTTCCCCAGCCGCGTTACAAACCCCGACCCCCCCGATCCCCCCCTGCCCCCCAACCTTTGATGTCGATGAGCTGCTCCTCAGAGAGGGGTTGGTTGTTGACCGGGTCGGTCCCGTTCTCCGCGATGTATTTCTCGATCAGCCGCCGCTCGTAGACGTGGTTGGAAACCGGGGAGACGCAGGGATGCTCGGGCACCTCGTTGGAAACTGCGGGGAGAGATAACGGAACCGCTCAGGCCTACGAGGCCCGGCCCGGCCCAGCAACCCCCCCCGGTAATCACCCCCGGTTTCCCCCCCGGTCCTTCCCTACTCACTGGAGCAGATGAGAGCCATGGCGGACACCGGGGAGGCCGCGGTACCGATGGCGGCCCCGCTCCCCTTCGCCTTCCGCTTCCGGGGCTGCGGGGAAACCGCGGGCTCACGCGGGCACCGCGGCCGCCACTACCGGAACCGGAAAGAGCTCCCAGGATGCACCGGGAACACCGCACATTTCCCCCCCCCCCCCCCCCCCCCCCCCCCATCCCTCCCTTCCCTTTGCATTTCCCCCCCCCCTCACTCCGTTTTTTTTCCCCTCCCGGGGGGAACGGCGCTTCCCGGCCGGGCTGGGTAGGCCGCGTTGCCATAGCAACGGTTCTTCCCGGCATGCCCCGCGGAGCCCCGGCGGACTACAACTCCCGTGGTGCCCCGCGGCGGCGCGCGACCTCACCCCCCCCCTCCTTTTCCCCCCTTCCATTGGGCCTTGCCCGCGTGCGGAGACCCCTCCCGCCTCTGCAGCGCCCCCTAGCGCGGCGGTGAGCGCGGCCCCGCTGAGTTTGGGGGGGTCCGGGGGGTCTTAAAGGGGGGGGGGGGGGCTTGGGGTGAGAGGGAATGGGGGGGATTGGGGGGACCCGGGGGGGGGGGAAAGGGGACGGGGAGCTGCGGGGGTGGGGGGGGGGAATCGGGGGGGGGGGGGGCCCGAAATGGGGGGGGGGGGGGGTGTCGTGTCCGGGGGGATTCGTGGGGGGGGGGATATAGGGGGGGCCTGGGATTAGGGTGAGGGGGGGGAAAAGGGGTGGGGGGGCGCGGAGAGTGGGGGGGTCGGGGTGGGGTGGAATGGGGGTGCGGGATTTGGGGGGGGGGAAGAGGGTGGGGGGGGTACGGGAGGGGGAAATGGGGGGGGGCTGGGATCGGGGGATTGGGGGGGTGGGGGGGAGATCGGGGGGGGAAAAGGGGTGGGGGGTCCGGGGTTCGGTGGAATGGGGGGGGGGGGGGTCGGGAAGGGATAGAATGGGGGGGGCACGGGGAGGGGGTCCGGGCTGGTATGGAATGGGAAGGGGGGGGGGGGATGTGGATGGTTTTGGGGGGGGGGGGCCAGGGGGGCTCCCCCAAACTCCCCCCCCCCCTGCCCCGTGTCCTTGGGCAGGGCGAGCGCTTGCCTAAAGATAGCGGTGGGGGGGGGACACGGCCCGGGGGGGGACAATGCCAGCCCCCCAAAAGCCATCGGGGGGGGACCCCAAAATTCTTACCCCAAACAAAGGCAGAGGGGGGGACCCCAAAGGCCACCACCCCCGCCAAAGGCTGACCCCCCCCTCCCAAAAAAGGACAGCACGGGGGACCCTAAAATCCATCCACCCTCCCAAAGGACCCCTGGGGGGGGACCCCAAAAGCCAACCCCCCCCCAGCAGCCAGTGGGGGGACCCCAAAAGTCACCCCCCTAAAGGTCATCGGGGACACCCCAAATTTTAAACCCCCCCAAAAACCAATGAGGGGGACCCCAAAAGCAACCTCCTCAAAGGCCATCGGGGGGGACCCCAAAAGCCACCCCCCTAAAGGTCATCAGGGACACCCCCCAACTTTAAACCCCCCAAAACCCAACGAGGGGGACCCCAAAAGCCACCCCCCTAAAGGTCATTGGGGGGGGACCCCAAAAGCAACCCCCCCTAGCAGCCTGGAGGGTCCCCACTCAAGGGTCAGGGGGGGCACCCTAAAGTCCAACCAACCCCAAAACCAATGAGGGGGACCCCAAAGCCACCCTCTCAAAGGCCATCGGGGGGGACCCCAAAAGCCACCCCTCCTAAAGGTCATCGGGGACACCCCAAACTTTAAACCCCCAAAACGAGGGGGACCCCAAAGCCACCCCTTGAAAGGCCATCGGGGGGGAACCCCAAAAGCCACTGCCCTAAAGGTCATCGGGACACCCCAAACTTTAAACCCCCCAAAACCCAATGAGGGGGACCCCAAAAGCCACCCCCCTAAAGGTCATTGGGGGGGAACCCCAAAAGCCACCCCCTAAAGGTCATCAGGGACACCCCCAACTTTAAGCCCCAAAACCCAATGAGGGGGACCCCAAAAGCCACCCCCCTGTGGCCATTTTGGGGGGGAGGGGGACACCTGCTGCCACTCGTGGTGTCCCCAAACACCTTTGTCCCTGTCCCCCCAGATCTGGCGCCAGACCCCAAGATGGAGGAGACCTGGGGGTGCCACCCCGTGCTGTCCCTGCTGCTCTGGGTGCCCTTGCTGGGGGGGGTGACAGCGGGGGACCCTCGGGGTGGCCCTGGTGGGGGTGTCCCCCCCCCGCCCCCCGATGACCTCTTGTCACGGCTGGGCCGAGCCACCTGGCTCACGCTGGAGGGCTGGGTGGGCTCCCAGCCCCTGGGGCTAGTGGCCGAGGTGAGCTGGTGGCCCCGGGGGGGTGCGTGGGGGACATCTCCGGTGTGTCCCCCCCCCCCCCATTGTCACCTCCTCCACGTGTGTCCCTCAGAGCTTCTCTGCCACCCTCTGGCTCATCTCCTCGGGGATCTCCGTGGCCTTGGCCACCACCTGCGGGATCGTGGGGGACCTGCTGGCCACCGCCGGTGTCACCGGTCAGTCTGGTGGCCCCCGGGCTAGCGTCGTCACCCGCCCCGGTGTCACCCACCCTTGGTGACACCCTCCTTGTCCTTCCAGGTGGGGGGTTGGTCGGACGGTGGCTTTGGGTCCTAAGGAGGTGCAGCGGGTCCTGCTCTGGGCTGTGGCCACTCTGGTGGCCTCTTGGCTACTGAGGCGGCTCCGGGGGCTCCTGCAGCCGGCGCTGCGGTGGGTGAAGCTCTGCTGCTTCCTGGGGGCTTTCCTGCACATCGCCGCCTCCCCAGAGACCCCCACGGCCCAGGCGGGGATGCTGCTGGCTTTGGGGGTGCTCTACAGCCTTTTGGGGGGGCTCGGGGGGGCTCCTCAGGCTCCCCCCCCCCCAGCGCCCAGCTGGAAGCCGCCGTCCGCAGCCTGGAGTGGAAAGTGGAGGAGCTGAGGAGGAGGCAGAAGTGGGGGGGGTCCCCGAAACAGGGAGGAGTGACACCCCCACACCCGCCTCTGCTCCCCGACGTGGCTGTGGGTCTGTCCCCCTCCTCGTTTTGGGGGGGCACGGATCCCCCACCCCAAAATTTGGGTCCCCGCTCGTGCACCGCAGCGCCTTCACGCCAGCTCTGAGGGATTGGGGGA